>NC_057811.1:308372106-308516753 GCF_018294505.1 Triticum aestivum | reverse complement strand
CCCGCCGCCCCGCGCCGCCCTCGCCGGACTTGCCGGAGGTAGCCGCCCGCCGCCGCCGCCGGTTATCTTCGGAAAACCGAATGGTTTTTTAAAAAGACCCGTGGTTTATTTTTTTTAGATCGGTTTATTTTTTTTTGGTTTAGTTATTTAGTGAACGCCCGTTCGTTCGTTCATTTTAAAGAACGGTTTTCACCGTTTAACCGCACACAGCGAACGTTCGTTCGTTAGCCTGTTCGTCAGTTTTTCTTTTTCTCGGATTTTCCGCGATTATTTTCGATCGCGATTTCTGATCCGATTTTCGTTTTAGTGTAACTTTTCGCTCGTTTATCGGAATCAGGCGATTCAAGCACCTAGAGTTTCTTCTCGAAGCCCTCTTTCTGTTTAACCAACTTAAACAAGTTTTGCTACTGTAAAATTTAACTTTAGTCCAGATTAGTAAATGAAGCTTGTTTCTTTCGCCGTTTGAGTTTTGTTGCTTCGTTTGATTTGATTCTTTTTGCAAACCGGAGTTCTTAAGTTGAACTTTCTGGTTAGATATCTTATTTGAGTTTTACCCGTGCCCTTGCTTGATTGCTTATTGTATGCTTGTTTGTCTGGGATAGAGTACCCGGAGTGCGAAGCGTGCTACTACGAGTCTCTAGGTTTCGCGGACCATCAGCAAGGAAAGTAACACTTTGCAAGGAAAGTAACACTTTGATCATACTTCTTTCATACCCAGTTTTTATGCATTAGTATCACCCCTCAAACATTGCATGAGTAGGATTGATAACATGTGGGTATTGGGAAGTAGTTGATGAGGTAGGAACCTATTGCCCTGCATTCAAACCTTGGGAGTTACTATTACGTTATGCTTATATTGCCATGCTATGCTCGTAGACGTGGTTTGGGTTTGAGAGTATTCATGACTGATGTGAGATTGTTAATTAATGGTTCAACTTAAGGTGGCAACTTAAATACACATCTGGGTGGGTTGAGGCACCTGGGGAATTCCAGTGATTGCCTGTATTTTTTTGGAAATCCCGGGGTACCGTGTGATTCTCCTATGGACTGCCACCTAGGCTCAAAGGGATCATAAGATTATTCATGCTAGAAACTTCCGTGTGCAGCCACGAGCTATTATGGGCTCTAGCATAGTTGATTAAGTCATGTGAACTCTTACAGTGGTAGACTAGCAGATGTAGGGGATGTAGGTGGTACTATCTACCCATCTTAAGGTGCTAACACTTCTGAAAGACTGTGTCTCGGTCATCCGTTTCTCAAACACCATGTAGTGCGATCCAACGGAGGAGATCGAGTCTTGTGGGGAAAGGTGTGCAAACCTCTGCAGAGTGTATAAACTAATCATGGTTAGCCGTGTCCCCAGTTATGGGCATCTTGAGTATCTGGTTCTTGGATTATCATGTTGATCTCATCACTCTTAATTATAAAAAAAAATTGGGTTGTTAATGATTACTTTTAATTGGGATTGAGAGGGGGTTTACCTTCTCAATATTTTTCAACAAACTTTGTAGTTAAATAAAATATATTCCTTTGCAGTAGGGAAAAATTGGCTTTTCGCAAAACATATTAACCATACAGCCTCCACCAGCCATATATGCATATAGTGATAGCATTATTCTGTTCATTACTCTCTTGTGTTACATTGCCAGCATATTCCATGTGCTGACCCGTTTTCGGGCTGCAACGTATCATGTTGCAGACTTTTCAGACGACGAGTAAGGAGCCTTAGGTCATGGTCTTTCACTCAGTGATGCCGTTGGAGTTGATGGACTCACTTTATCTTCCAAGCCTTCCGCTGTTATCGTATTAGATGGCCTTAAGTCATTTTTATTGTAATAAGTTCTCTTTTGAGACATTCGATGTAATAAGTGTGTGATTGCTACTCTGTTATAAATCCTTCAAGTACTGTGCATGTCAGCATTACCGATCCAGGGATGACACTTATGCACAGAGATCAGACTGTTTGAGGTCTGGTTGCTACAGGATCCATAAACTTTTTTTCTTTTTGATTTGGAATAAACATGCAATTATACCAAGCAAACGAGCATACGAACCAAGTAAGACATAAAGGCAAACAAAAAGGGCAAATAAAAAAGGCAAATATTTTTGTGTTTTCTGAAAACATTTAGAAGTGGGGGAGATGAGAATGAGAGGCAAATGGCGAATAATGTAAATGCAAGAGATGCGAGTTTCTGATAGGTACATGGTAGGCTTGATGTAGAACCTCCCCGGCAACGGCGCAAAAAATTCTTCCTGCTACTTCTTGAGCTTGCGTTGGTTTTTTCCTTGAAGAGGAAAGGGTGATGAAGCAAGGTATCAATCCAGTAGGAGGAACACACAAGTCTCCAATGACAGCACCTGCACAAACAAACAAATACTTGCATCCAACACGATAAAGGGGTTGTCAATCCCTTCACGGTTACTTGCAAGGACGAGATCTGATAGAGATAGGTATTAAAAATAAATAAAAGTGCAAAACTAAATAAAAGTAAATAAATTGAAGCAAGGTATCTTTGGGTTTTTGGTTTTATAGATCTGAAAACAATATAATAAAAATAGACTCGGGGGCCATAGGTTTCACTAGAGGCTTCTCTCTTGAAGAAACCATACGGTGGGTAAACAAATTACTGTTGAGCAATTGATAGAAAAACGCATAGTTATGACAAAATCTAAGGCAATGATCATGAATATAGGCATCACATCCATGACAAGTAGACCAGCTCCTGCCTGCATCTACTACTATTACTGCACACATCGACCGCTATCCAGCATGCATCTAGTGTATTAAGTTAACAAGAACGGAGTAACGGCTTAAGCAAGATGACATGATGTAGAGGGATAGATACAAACAATATGGTAAAACCCCCCATATTTTTATCCTTAATGGCAACAATACAATACGTGCCTCGCTACGCCTTCTGTCACTGGGTGAGGACATCGCAAGATTGAACCCAAAAGAAAGCACCTCTCCCATTGCAAGAAATCTAGTTGGCCAAACCAAATCTATAGATCGGAGGAAATAAACAGCTATCTAATATGCATAAAAGAGTTCAGAGAAGACTCAAATAATATTCATAGATAATCTGATCATAAATCCACAATTCATCGGATCTCAACAAACACACAGCAAAAGAAGATTACATCGAATAGATCTCCAAGAAAATCGAAGAGAACATTGTATTGAAGATCAAAGAGAGAGAAGAAGTCATCTAGCTACTAGCTATGGACCCTTAGGTCCGTGGTAAACTACTCACACATCATTGGAAGGGCAGCAAGGTTGGTGTAGAGGCCCTCCATGATCGAATTCCCCTTCGACAGATTACCAAAAAAGGCCCCAAGATGGTATCTCACGAGAACAGAAGCTTACAGCGGTGAAAAGGTATTTTTGGTGTGTCCTCTGGTATACAGAGAATATTTGGGTATTTATAGAGCTGGAATTAGGGTTAGGGGAGTCCCGAGTCGCCCACAAGCCTGGGGGCGCCCCCTCCCCCTAGGGCGCGCCTCTAGGGCTTGTGGCCCTCTCGTGGCTCCTCTGGCCTCCTCCCGAAGCTTTGTGGTTGTCTTCTGGCCCAAGAAAAATCCTCAAAAAGTTTCGTTCCATCTGGACTCTATTTGTTATTGATTTTCTATAAAAGACAAAAACAAGGAAAAAACAACAACTGGCACTGGGCACTAGGTTAATAGGTTAGTCCCAAAAAATGATATAAAATAGCATATTAATGCATAAAAACATCCAAGATGGATAATATAATAGCATGGAACAATAAAAAATTATAGATACGTTGGAGACGTATCACTCTCTAAATAGATATAAGTGAAGCAAGAGAGTTTAAAT
Organism: Triticum aestivum; assembly: GCF_018294505.1. Taxonomy (NCBI): domain Eukaryota; kingdom Viridiplantae; phylum Streptophyta; class Magnoliopsida; order Poales; family Poaceae; genus Triticum; species Triticum aestivum. The sequence continues at coordinate 308,512,918 of NC_057811.1, read as the reverse complement.
CTTTCTATAAAACATGATGCTCAAATAAATATACGTGAAGCAAAAGAGGATTCTACAAATAACAGTTTTCCTATGTAGAGAAACAGGCATCCAAACTTCAGATGATATAAGTGATGCACATGAAGCATTCTATAAAGCCATACTCAAAAGATATAAGTGAAGTGCAAAGAGCATTCTATAAATCAACCAAGGACTATCTCATACCAGCATGGTGCATAAAAGAAAAGGAAAAAATAAACACAAAATACGCTCCAAGAATTTACGCATATCATGTGAACAAAACAAAACCCGAAACATATTGATACTTGTTGAAGAAAGATGGGATGCCTTCTGGGGCATCCCCAAGCTTAGACGCTCGAGTCTCCTTGAATATCCACTTGGGCTGCCTTGGGCATCCCCAAGCTTGAACTCTTGTGCCTCCTTATTGTCCTCATATCGATACTCCTCGATCTTCGAACACTTCATCCACACAAAACTTAACCAAAGTTTTTTATTAGCGGGGTTAGTGCATATAACATCAAATCCCATCATGTATTGTTGTAACATTATTGTATAATTATAATCAAACATTACCCATTGTATTCTATCACAATTCTATGTCCCCAAGTCAAAGGGGGCTCAACAAGATTTCAAACATATGCAAATAATGAAACTATAACAACATGTGAAAACAGGACAATCTGTAAAGATGCAGATGGTAGATATACTTCTATAACTCAAAAAATTTCTGAAAAATTAGGACAAAATAAACAATTTACACAGCAGTACTATGTAAAAATTTCAGAATTTTACACTTCCCAATAAAAAATTTAAATTCACGCATTACAGAAAAAGTTTTTGTTTTTGCACCGCACATACCAAACAAGCAATCTAATCATCCTAAAGGCAAATCTTGGCACACTATTTTTATAATCTCTACTCCTATAAAAATACGAGTTGGTGATGATGGTGTGTCTGCCTTCGGATCATATGCACCGTCCGATCCTGAATCTAAGGTTGAGATTGAGCTAAGACGTGTTGTACCAAGGGCCAAAACAGAATAGTCTGGACGTTTCTCCTCCTCTCACGAAACAGATCTCTAGCGCCTCACGTGCTTCCACCCTATCTCTGGCCACCGAAGCCCATCCTCTCCCCCGCCGGTGGAACACTCCCACTGCCACAACCGAACACGGTCCCAATCTCGACACCCAAATGAGCACACCAACGTGAGAGGCCGGATCGAGCCCATCCCCTCCGCCATGGTCAACGACCCGCCGCCCACGATGGCACTGACGCCCCCCAATTCCCCATGCCAACGCGTGCGAGACGGTGTCATTGGATCGATGGCGCGCGTGCTATATGCGTGTGCGCGTGCGCTTGAATGCTAGGGCGGCGTGCAGGAGCTCCCCCTTCTCCTCCCTTTTCCTCTCTCCCCCTGCACGCGGTGGAGCTTGAGCTGGGCGGGACGCTGAGCGGGAGTTCTTGGGGGCAGAGGAAGAAGACGTTCAGGTAGAAGGCGTGGACGTTGGGGAGTAGTTGCGTGGAACGGTGGAAGGAGGGTGTGAACGGTGGGATGGGCGCTGGCTGGCTGGTGAGTGCGTCAAGGTTGCTCTAATGTTGTTAATTTTGTTGCTCTGCCCTGATATACCACTATTTGAGCATATATAAAGAGATCATAGAGGAAAGCAGCAGTAGGGCTGCTACGATTTTGTTCATGGTGCTACTGGTTTTGTTAATGTTGGTATTTGCTTAATGATTACGACTGTTGCTACAGGTACTCGCTTTATGATATGAAGATATGTATGCTGCTGGTACGTACTCGTGAACATGGTGAAAAGAGATCGGTGCTGCAGCGGCAGGTGTCTGGTGGCTATGCAGTGGCATCCGCTACTTAGACACGTAGCCGACAACCGTGAGAAGACTTTGATCTTGATATATTAGATGTAAGCCCCATACACCATAGGAGGTCCTCCTTCTGGTGATATCAGTCGCCAGTCGGTGAGCTTTCTCCATCTTCACCCTCTAACACACATTGGTTCTGCATTATGTATATGTGGCTTAGATAAGGAAGGAATGTTTCTATCTGAATATTATCCAGTTATTCTTTCTTTGTCTAAATCGATTTAGGAGAAGAGATAGAGAGAAGCAAGTTACTGGTGTTGTTCATTTGGGAAATTCAGTACTTTGTTTATACTGCTTTGTTTTAGGGGATGAAGTAAATAGAAGAAGAAATTCCTGGGATGGATCTATATGTGCCCCTTATGCTGTCATGTAAATTCCACAACACATCTGTATGCGTGTATCCTTCTTATAGTTTCTATTACCCACTTATAGTCATGCTTGACAGCCTGAGGGCTGAGGCTAACAATTCTTTTTGTCTCTGTGCCCCTTATTTCAGTGCATTGTGCTACTGTATACTACTGTTATAATGACATGTGCATTTAGTAAAATCCCTTAATAATGGCAGCATGTAAAAAATTAAATGTTTCCTGAGTGCGGACTATGGTATAGATTCGTGTAAGTTCTGAAACCTGCAAGTACTTAATTACATAATAATTCTGTAGGATGATAAAAAAGAAGATGATGATTCAGTTATCAAGAGGATGTGTGAACTCTGAACCTGAAGAACAGGAAATAAAACATGAGGAAGATAATGGAAGAGAAGAAGAAGCAGACATTAGGATAATGAAAGAGAATGAGTAGATAATGAGAATGGTAATGAAAGAGAAGACGAGATGCACCTTGGCTAAGTAAAGAGCTAGACCTGAAATTGCCAATAAAGGGAATGAGGTCCCTTTCTCTATCGGTGCCATCTTAGCTGCCGGCGATTAGGTGCATATTTCGCGAGATAATCTCGTTCTAACATGTCTCTGATTTTGATTTTTTTCTGCGGATTTCAGAATATAGAAGGCAGCTTCGCAGAGGGGTCACCGACGAGCAAGGTGAGGCCATTGCGTCTATTCTTGTGTTAGTTTATTTGAAAGAAATCACACTAATTTCTCTCAGTATATGTCTCTGCAGAGAAATACTGCTGTATGTTCATGAACAATTTTCTGTTGCTCTGACTGAAGGGATTGTCTTTGTAATTCTTGTCTGTTTGGGTGGTGCCCAGCTGCCAATAGAAGACAAGCTGTCTTCTTGCTGAACAACGCCACAATTGCATAGTTGTATGTTATTTAGGATTGTCTCTGTTGCATACCACCTGGAGTTACAAGAGGTCCGGTACTAATCTTGTGTATGTATCTGTTCTGTATACACCTGATTTCAAAGCATCTATTATAGTACATTTTGTTTCTTTGCTCGGTACAAGATGTATTGCAAGTGTTGTTCATTGTTTTCTTCCTTTTATGTAAATATATACTACAGACCCTCCACAGGCTCAGTTTTCTTCCTTTTGTCAGAATATATCAGACATTTATGTATGATGTCCTAGCAGTTGGATGAAAGCAAAAAACCACAGAACTAATATTGTTGGCACATATGTTTTGAGCAAACAACTAAAAGAAGACTATACTATGCTTGACAAATGATTCCATGGCCTCATAGACGCCTAAGGTATGTAACTAATTAAGTGGAACTAGCTGTGCGGGTTATGTTTGGGATATTGCTTCTCTTTATGGTGGCATTGTATCCAAATTCATTTTTCCTGTGCATATTTTGCAAAGCATTTAGTTAACCAATTGTTTGTCATGAAACCATATATAAGTGTGCTCAAGCTATAGTATGTGTGCTAATATATTGGTTCCTGACTATAACTTAAATTCACCTAATCTTATTTGATCCGTAGCGTAGCACGGGCATCTTGCTAGTACAATGGATTTATACAAGGGGATAATTATTTTTGTTGAATTTTTTTCTGTAGTTCAAGATATGCAAAGTTTCCAGGGGCATGATAAAGTTCAAGGAGCTCCCCCGCTCAACGGTGCTCGTCTTTCTTACTTTCACTTTCCTTTTTGAAAAGTTTCATGTTCCCCTATATATTTTTTGTTTTTTAACTTTTTGAAAGCACACAACAGAATAGAATGACTCTCTAAGACTTACGGGTTGCCTCCTTGGCAGCGCTTTCTTTAAATCCATTAAGCTAGGCATAAAGTGCTCAAGTAATTGATCCACCCGGATCCCAAGGTATATCAAAGTCAATTTTAATTAACAATGATTTGTATTTTAGCATTGAGCACAAAGCAACATGTATCATGCAACAATGAAGTCTAACTCTCTTCCTTTGCATCGGCATGTCATAAAAGAACAATTCATTCACACATAATAAAGGCTGATACATAGCATAGACAATTTCTTGCAATTTCATCGTATTGAAAACATAGAAAGGTAGAGATGTGGTTCCTCTCACATAATAATTGCAATTAGGAGCACCAAGCACATGCATATTATATCTATCAAAATCATCATATGTAATGGTAAAATGCAACCCATCAATATAATACTTAATAAGCGCAAACTTCTCCGATATAGTGTAGTTGAGAGAATTCAAAACGTTAATAGGACTATCATGTGTGGGTGCAATAGCAACAATTTCTTTCATAACATAAGGAACTATAGCAAGTTCATCTCCATAAGCATAATTCATATTGGCATCATGGCTACCAGCATAGCAAGCATCAATTTCATCAAAAAGGGATATTTCAAATGAATCCAAGGGATCATAGCAATCATCATAGCATTCATCCTTCGGTAAGCACGAAGGAAAATTAAACAATGTATGAGTTGAAGAGTTACTTTCATTAGAAGGTGGGCACGGGTAGCTAATCCGCTCTTCCTCCTTGTGTTCTTCGCTCTCCTCGTCATCTTTTTCATCCAATGAGCTCATAGTGCCATTAATTTCTTCTTTCATAGATTCCTGTAAAATATTAGTCTCTTCTTGGACAGCAGAGACTTTCTCAATAAATTCATCAATATCGGCATTGTATTTACAATTCTCATAGCAATGTTTAAGTATAGCAAAATTTTCAGGTCTGTAAACAGCATCATCACAATCTTCATATTTTTCAAACAAAGATTCAATTTCATAAGCACCCTTAAAAGCAACAAATTCTTTTATTCGTTCCAGATCATAATAATCATATATACCATTAGCATAACAAGCCAAGGTTTCATTGTCATTAAATTCACATGAAAAGGGAAGGTATGGAGCCTTCATCCTAGAGCAGCAAGTATAATCATATCTCAAGCATAGATCGCAAGCATACCAATGCAAAATTTCAATTTGATCCCATAAGAGTTTCCCTTTTTGAGTCAAGTGATAATCCCTGAAGTATTTACGTTCATCCACCGTGTCTCCCATTATCAAGTTGACTGAGTTTTTCTCAGAATTATCAAAGTAGTGTTTAACATTTTCCAGGTAACGAGCATTGAGGGTTTTAGGAGGTTCCCCATCTCCATGAGTAGCACGTACAACTATTTTTTGGTATTTTATCTTTCCTACCCATAACTAAAGATAGAAAACAAGAGTACAAAATAAAATAGTAAGTGATAAAGCAAACAAGCACACACGAGAATATTCACCCCATACTATTGGTCACCAGCAACGGCGTCAAAAAAAAGTCTTGATAACCCACAAGTATAGGGGATCAATTGTAGGATTTCTCGGTAAATAAGAGTGTTGAACCCAACGAGGAGCTAAAGGTAGAATTTATATTCCCTTCAAGTTCTATCGACCATCGATACGACTCTACTCTACGCGCACTTAACATTCGCTTTACCTATTACAAGTATGAAACTATTTTGTAGGTGTGATAGGATAGGTTTGCACTAGCGAGAATAAAACTACGAGTAAATTGCAAGATAATAAAGTTATTTGTTTAGTAGAAAACTTTTGTAACACAAGAAATTTATTTATCTCTGGGCAATCAATAACTAGACCGATAATCATTATTGCAATTTTATATGAGGGAGAGGCATGAGCTAACATACTTTCTCTACTTGGATCATATGCACTTATAATTGGAACTCTAGCAAGCATTCGAAACTACTAAAGATCATTAAGATAAAACCCAACCATAGCATTAAGTATCAAGTCCTCTTTACTCCCATACGCAACAACCCCCTTAATTGGGTATAAGTTTATGTCACTCTCGCCACCCACCATAAGCGAATCATGAACATATTGCAACACCCTATAGCGGGGATCCCTCACGCTTGCGCGACACGGAGAGCACCATAGGACATCACCAATAATAAAACATACAACTCAAACCCATCACGATCATCAATCAACCCATAGGACAAAACGGATCTACTCAAACATCATAGGATAGCCACATATCATTGGATAATAATATATAGCGTTGACCATCATGTTTAAGTAGAGATTACAGTGGGGAGAAGAGGTGTTACACCACTACATAGAGGGGGAGAAAGTTGGTGTTGACGGCAGCGTGATTGTTGGTGTAGATCGCCGTCACGATCCTTGCCCTGGCGACACTCCGGCACCACCGGGAGAGAGCCCCCTCCTTCTTCTTCTTCCTTGACCTCCCCTCTAAATGGGAGGAGGGTTTCCCCTCTCGTCCATGGCCTCCATGGCGGCGGAGGGGCAAGAGCCCCTCCGAGATTGGATCTATCTCTCTGTTTCTCTTCTATTTCATGACCTCGTTTTCTAGCCTTTTATCGTTTCTTAAATATCCAGAGATCCGTAACTCCGTTTGGGCTGAAATTTTAATGCGATTTTTTTTCGGATATAAGCTTCTTCCTTGCGTCTGAAGGACACCTCCAACCAACCTACGGGGTGGCCACAAGTTTGCCAGGCGCGCCCTGGGTAGGGGGGCGCGCCCCTTGCTTGTGGGCCCCTCGGGCATCGTCTCGCGTTGATTTCGCTTCCCAAAAATGACATATATTCCAAAAAATCTTCATAAATTTTTATCGTGTTTGGAGTTTGTTTGATATGGATATTCTGCGAAACAAAAAATGCAACAAACAGGAACTGACATTGATCACTGGATCAATATGTTAGTCCCAAAAATAATATAAAATATTGCCAAAAGTATATGAAGTTGTAGAATATTGGCATGGAACAATTAAAAAATATAGATACGACGGAGACGTATCAGACAACTATGTTGGGTAGAGTGGAAGAACTAATTGATCTGCATTCTGGTCAATGGGATGAGGAGCTGGTACGATCGATCTTCTCACCGGTGTATGTGCATAGAATTTTGCAAATACCACTTCAAATAGAGGTGATGTACGATTTTATTGCGTGGTACCATACTCGGTCTAGCACATTCTTTGTAAGATTTGTGTATCACGTTGAATTTGAACACAAATTTGGTCACAATTGGAACCGGAATGACAGAACGGGCAGCCATCAAGAGAGGAAAGGTTAAACACTTCATGTGGAAAGTGCTTAGAGGGGTTTTGCCGTGCCTAGGTACATTAGCAGGTAGACATATCCCAACTTCTGCACAGTGTACTATTTGCCGCATTCGTTGTGAGGACTCGCATCATTGTTTATTTACATGTAAACGAGCATCAGATGTATGGACTGAACTTGGGTTGAAAGAAGAGATACAACGGTTAGTCCTGGAACATCGATCTAGTGCTATCGCCATGGATACTCTGATGAGGCAACAAACATTGATAGGCGAGATCCCCATGGAGGAGCCAATAGCAGTTGCGAGCTGGTATATTTGATGGCAGCGGCGTCAGGTTGTTAAGGGAGAATTATATGGCCACATGACTGTACTATAGTTTCTATCAAAGTTTTAGCAACAAACTTTATGTGCGCAGCTACCCCTAATCGACCACAACAGCAGTGTGATCACATGTGGAGAAAACCATCCAGGGGAGTGTAAAAATTAATGTAGATGCTTCGTTCTGTGATGTAACTATGAAAAGAGCTACAGGAGCAGTAGCTCAAGATGATCAGGGCAAGTTCATAGCTGGAGCTTCATGGTTCATATCACATGTACAGAATGCAGAAGCGAATAAGATAGCAGCGATCCGAAATGGTTTATATTTGGCTGCAAAAATCGGATGCAAGTAAGTCATAGTTGAATTTGATAGTCTGGACGCTGTTGAGCCAACCAACCAAGATGATTATCTAGGCCCGGAAGCAGCAATCATTTCTGAAAGTAATTCTCTCCGGATGTACCTATGAAATGCCGATGTAGTCCATTGTTTTCGGGAAGCCAACAGTGTAGCTGATAGTATTGCAAAACACTCGCTTAGCAACAAATCATGTGAGGTTTGGGAGATTTCCATCTCAGACTTTATTTCTCACTTGATTGTACAAGATCTTTCTATTATCCCAGAAATAAAGTTATTTACCCTAAAAAAGGAGGCTAGCGGCGAGGAGCGGGGGGTGGCGGGGCTCGGCTCCCTCGATCTAGATTGGGATTGAGCAGGGCTGGGAAACTCGGGTGGCATACGGGCGGTGGCTCAATCCGGGCCTGGGTGGGCCGGATCTGGGCTCCGCGGGTCTGCGCAGGAGGAGGGAGATAGGGGAGGTGGCGTCGGCTGGTGATTGGGGGTGCACGGAAAATGAAGCAATGGCTAAGGTTCCAGATAAGGAAGAGGTAGGCCTTCCTTATATAGGAGGGAGGTCTAGGTTTGGGGGGTTGGGGGTCCGGAGCCCTCCGATTGCGATCCGACAGTTCCAGATAGAGGGAAATGTTAGTTGGGGTAGGTGGGCTGTGTAGAGTGGTTGGGCCGAGACGACAGGGATGTTTGAGCAACTAGGCACAAGTTTGTTTTACGAATACGTTGGATTTAACCGGCTATAGTGCCACTATAGTTTAAAGGTTGGGGCATCAAACGGCCTCCGAATGTGACAAAATCTGGCAGGCGGTCTACCTAAAATGTAACAAGACCACATGCCAACTTTCAACCCATTCTGAGAACATTTTATTCCCACTTGGCAAACAATTATTTAACGATGTCGCAGGCGCGTGCAAGTGTGGTTGGTCTCGGAACGGTCTACGAAGACAGTGGGGAGAGGCGGCAACTATGAACGGATGCAAGTTTTGAAAAATGATGGCAACGGAGTGCCGATGCAGTGCGAATGATGCGATTGAATGCAACAAACAAATAACTAACACGGCCATCACGCAAAACATGGAAGGCATCTGGAGCGTCAGTCTCGGGCTGTTACAACTATCCCCCACTTACAAGAGATATCGCCTTGAGATCCTGGAATAAAATGAGACAAAGAGGTAAAACTAAGTTGTTTCTTGACAAACAAGCAAAATAAAAGAACCTTGGAAGTTGCAAATACGTGAATCAAGAGCTCAAGGAACAAGAAGAATTGAAACCACTTCAATTGAAACCAGATAGACAAGGAACAAGAAAGAAAGAATTTGGATAGCACTCCGGTTGAAAATGGAAGGAATTAGCATGAATTTGACAAGATGGGATGGTACTTGACGAGAGCAATAACACAATGCCTTTGGAAGATATGAAAGAATGGAATGGAAAGAACAGTGAAGAGAACAACCTCTTCTACAACCAAGAACTTGAAAGAGGAAGCTTACGAGGAATGCTAGAACAGAGTTGCTGCATAATCAACAATGAGAAGATATGATTCACGTGGGCTTATGGAAACCGTCTCAAGCTTTGAGGTGAAATTATGCTACTAACGGAAACAAATGATTGCTTGAGAGGAATGAAAAGACGTGAAACACCACCTTAAAAGACAATGGAGAATTAATTGGACTTAGAAATACAAGAAGAAGAATACTTGAGCTCCTCCAAAAAGAATCTTGGCAAACACTTCGAGAATGAATTAAATCTTTAATGAACCACCATGAAGAACCTCTTGGACGAACTCCAGAAATGCAAAGGATGCTAGAAAAGAAATGAAGGCTGAAAGAACAAGATTTGAAGCATTGCAATGATTTCCTTCGAACACCGATAAAGAAAAGAGAAGAAGCTCCGTGATGAGATAATCGATAAAACTTGGAACTCCGGAAAAGAGAAAATGAAAACACTTGGAATCGCGAATTCATTCACATGAACAAACTCCGAAAGAAAGAATTAAATCACCTCCATGAAACTAGAATAAGGACTATTGTCTATCCTTCATCAAATTAAACCGATGACAAGCAATGGATTTGGCATACTACTTGTTCTTCTTGAAAACGGATAGGAGAGAGATATAGCGCCAAATTGGGAAGGTCTTCAACAAACCAACTGTAGGATTGGAAAGAACGAATGGAATGATACAATAATAAAGGCATAGGAATGTTGAATGACCCACCATAAGAATAGAAAACAAGCGAAGAAAAGAGAAAGAATCACCGCGAAGAATTAGAAAACAAACAAAGATACTTGAGGGAAATGATATATGGGAGAACGAAGAGATCACAAGATGACTACAGAATACTTAGATGAAGCACTGAAATAATTTAGAGATGAATGAAGAAACAACAATTTAGGAGAATTAGTGAACGAGAGCTAAAAGCTGAGAAGGAATCAATATTCTGAGATAATGGCCTCCGGAAAATAAAACGAAAACACTCCTGAAATGCTTCGGATGGATGAAAAGAATTTCTCACGGTCGAAAGAATTTGAGAGGATAACATCAAGCTTGAACTATGAATCTTTGAGAGAAAGGATACAATTTACGAGAACTCTTCTTCGGTCTTCAAATGTTGAGAATGGTAACGAGAACCACCATGAAGAATTGTGAGGTACTCTGGAATAATGAAGAATAGAAAGGTTGAGCCAAAGATGAAAAGAATTTGAAAGCGATCTTGGAGAAGGCATATGACTGATAAAATTCATTCTTACATCAAACTTGAAAAGAATTTGAGAAAATCTCTGGGAAATTTAGAAGAGTCAAGTAAGATCCTGGTAATAGACATGTGGGTTATGGGGCCACTCAAAAGAAACACCGTTGGAAATGATTGCTTGAAAGGGAGATTGCACCAGTTGATTTAAATGGCTCAAATGAGGTAACAACCTCAAAATAGATTGAACGGATCTAGAATGGAAACACGAATCTTCTAAAATATCATCAGCACCCTGAAATAAATGAATAGCTAGAGGTGAATGATTAAGAGGTGCACCGACATAAGAAAGCATTTGAAACGAGGAAAGGGATATGATCAACACCGAAAGCTTGCATTTAGTCCATCGGAGAAGAAAATGAGAAAGAAGGATGATGAACTTAAAGATCCTGGGCATCTTCACGAGGAACTCACCAGATTGAGATATTGAACAAATGGATGAAGGGTCTTAAATAAGGACACTTGATTAAGAATTGTGGCTCCATGAAGAAAAAGGGTGGGAGGGTGGGATAAAGAAGACAACTTGGGATGAATAAATGAACATATCATTGAGAAAACTGATAATTGATCTTGCAATTTTAAAAAGGATTGAATTAACTTGAAGAGAAGCACATCGGTTGGAAAATAATTTCATGACAATCTCGAATGATCAAAAGAATTAGCATCACATAGAAATATGAGAACAACGCTTAGGAAAAGGTATGGAATCAACACTTGACATCGAAGCAACTCGAATACCATAACTCAAATAAAGGATTGGGCTTGCAAAATAAGCTAGAAACAAACATATGATAGAGATTTCGTCTGAAATTTTTGTGGTGAGGCCCCACAGGCTCTTTAAGACACAATGAGACCCATTGTAAAACCGATCATGACAAGCCAACCCCAAGATGTCAAACCCCAATTTCATATCATGCATCTATCGGAAAGAAATCCTAGGTAACTACTTTGATTCCCACCTAGGATGTCCCGAGATTTTCGGTTATGCAATCCGGTCCAACGAGTACAAGGAGCAAAAATTATTAGACAACTCCTAGCATAATACTACGCTCCAAATTTACCGCCCCCATCAACACATAACCAAGAACCTCGGAAACTCGTGTACCTCAGACCTTCAAAAAACAACAGTTATACTAGTCGTGGCAATACATCTGATCTCCCTCCCCGGTAATGCATGGGTGGTGCCAGACTCGTCGCACCACAAACAATATAGAAGCGTTTTCGATGTCGGCGTCCTGTGGTATTCAAGAACTAAAACGATATCAAATGTGACAAGAATCCCTTGGAGCTCAACTCCCCCAGACACAACCCATAGATAGGAGGCACCAAATACAGAATTTCGTCACACCGGCATCGCAACAATTCCAACAATACCCACGTTATCTAAAAAAATGAGTGAGAAGAGTAGTAGAATCAAAACACCTATGTCACAATTCCTCACCAGAGCGACGATGGGGATGAGGAGTAAAAAGAGACTCTCTGATATATAACTAGACTCAAAATAGTTTTTTTTCTAAACTCGACTGCGACCAAGTTCGGTCAATCAAGGGGGCTCCTGTGGTCATTAAAGGCACTGAAACCAAGTTTTAGCACCCAATATGCAGTCCTATCCTCGTGAAACTTGGAAGTACCGCCAAGGATAGAAGCACATATCAGAGACGCTTCGCAAGGTGGATATCAATACAACATACCATGTACTGCATAGATGAGAATACCAGATAAAGGCTTACATTCACCACAAGCTACAACATGAATACATCAATACATAGCAATCATATATAGAAGAGGAGTACCCGACTATGGATGAAATCAAACGAAAAGGAAGAATGGCATCCACCGTGCGAATCCCAGGCTACCAACCGGGAACCCATCCTATGATTGATGATGAAGAATAAGAAGCAGAAGAAGAACTCCCAAAGCAAACATACATCGCTCTCATGTCAAAGCATTGCTTTACCTGTACTTGCACCTGTTGTTGTAGTAATATGTGAGCCACGGGGACTCCGCAATATCATTACCATGGGTATCAAAACTAGCAGCTTATTTGGTATGGAATGGTTAAGTGGTGAGGTTGCAGCAAGCACTAAGCATTTGAATGTGGCTAACTTACGAGTACAAGAATAGGAAGAGTAAACTACGCATAAACGGTCGTGATCTAGTAACGGTCAAGAAGTGATTCTGAAAACCTACTTATGAGTCATACATAACCCCCACCGTGTTCTCTTCCCGAACTCCCTCGAAAATATACGATCATGGTTACGCACGCGCTTGGTGCATTTTAATTAAATTTAGTGTTAAGTTCTCTACAACCGGATATTATAAATTTCCAAGTCGCCACATAACCGTGGGCACGGCTCTCCAAAATATTTAACCCTGCAGGGGTGACCCAACTTAGTCCTTCACAAACTCTCACGGTCAGCGTTGGAAAAAACTCAAACTCGAGATAGCTCGAAGTATCCTCGGAATCCTAGTGCACAAGACATTTCGACAATGTTAAAACAAAAGCAGCAAGACCTCCCAACGTGTCGATACCCCGATAGGATCCGCACGTATGTCGTAATCGAGCCACGACGGATGAGCTAAGCTTACAGTTGGCTGAGACCAAAGTTTCCAAGCGGGCACCGCAAGGTGCTCTGTTTTGGACCAACCGTCATGAGGAGCACTAACCCAGGTTGTTGATCAATTATCCACGAGGGCTAGCAGGTCCCTATGCAAGTTTTAGTTGTTATTAGGCAAATTCTAACACCAAAGTTGGGCCCTGCTGGAAGAGTTTTATTCAAAGTAAACTATCAAGGGGGGCTCATAAACCCCAACCGTGTCAGGAATGCTAATCAAGGAACATTACACCGGTATGACGGAAACTAGGGCGACATGAGTGGAACAAACAGGCAAAAGGTCGAGATTTCCACACACAACCAAGTATATAGATGCATTAATTAAATAAGAGATATTGTGATATCCCATGATATCCATGTACTAACATGGAACTACCTGCAACTAGCAATGCTATAAGAGGGGTTGAGCAAAGCGGTAACATAGCCAAACAACGGTTTGCTAGGAGGGTGGGGGATTAGAGGCTTATCATGGCATATTAGGAGGCTTGACAAACAAGTGGCAGGTAACGAGACATAGTGATGGCATCGAGACAACTAGCAAGCAAAGATAGTAGTGATATCCAAGGTAATGGTGTCATCTTGCTTGGAATCCTGCTAGGAAGAAGACCGAATCCATGAAGTAGTCGAACAACCGTAGTCGAACGAATCCTCACGCACTCGCAACGTTATCGGAAACTATCAAGAAGAAGCACAATCAGAAACATGGTACACACAAGCATAAGCATGGCATGGTGCACAATCAAGTATGATGCATGTCCGGTTTAAATAGGCATGGCATGGAAAAGTGCACAAAGAATCGTTACACATTAAGTGAAGCTCAATATGCAACAAGTTGCATATTGACGAACTCCACATTCGGTTATTTCTTTCACTCCCATTTATGTGCATGACAAGATTAAATGTTGTTACTCATGGCAAGAGGTGAAGCATAAATAACTACATTATCTAGGCATTTTAAATGAGGCCAGAAACAACACATAGCATTTCTGAAATGACCGCTTATGTAATTTTCGAATTTGCTGCTGTTCTACCTAAAACACAATTTTATTGTTCTTAAACGGGAAAATAAAGTGCACCATGTTGATCTACATATTTTCCTACTCCATTTACATATATATTTTATTTAATTCGGAGCTATGGTTATTTAGTTACGAAATTTCATTAATGCAAATTATGCAAATAGCATGTCATTGATCTACTCCATTTACATAAAGTGCATCATGTTGATCTACACATAGCATGTCATTGATGCAAATTAATGCAAATAGAATTTTTTTTAAAATAACATGGATGAAAGTTGGATATTGTGAAAGTACATGGAATTCTACCCAAGTTAAATATATGACATTTTTATTACGATATTCAGTTATTAGCATTTTAAAACGGTGGCATTTTCTGCAATTAAGCATGTCCTGGATATTTGATAAATTCTTAGAACGAAAAAAAACATCTACGGGCTGAAACTGATGTTGGGTCGAAACAGGGAATGGGCACAGGGTAACAAAAGTGTGCACAATATTGTTTTTATGTCAATATTAAACTTTTATTTTGAATCTTATAGATCTGAATATTCATGTCACAATAAGAAAAAATACATTGATAAATATGCTAGGTAGCATTCCACATCAAAAATTCTGTTTTTATCATTTACCTACTCAAGGACAAGCAGGAATTAAGCTTGGGGATGCTTGCTAGGTCTCCAACGTATCTATAATTTTTTATTGTTCCATGCTATTATATTATCTATCTTCGATGTTTTATATGCATTAATATGCTATTTTATATTAGTTTTTTGGGACTAACCTATTAACCTAGTGCCTAGTGCCAATTGCTGTTTTTTTCTTGTTTTTGTCTTTTACAGAAAATCAATACTAAACGGAACGAAACTTTTTGAGGATTTTTCTTAGACTAGAAGACAACCACGAAGCTTCAGGAGGAGGCCAAAAGAGCCATGAGGAGGCCACAAGCCTCTCGGCTGCGTCCTAGGGGCGCCCTTAGGACTTGTGGCCCCTCGTAGCCCTTCTAACCCTAATCTCAGCTCTATGAATTCCCAAATATTCCTCTTACGTTAGAGGGCACACCAAAAATACTTTTCCGCTACCGCAAGCTTCTGTTCTCATGAGATCCCATCTTGGGGCCTTTTCCGCCACTCTGTCCGGGGAGGATTCGATCACGGAGGACCTCTACACCAACCTTACCGCCCTTCCGATGATGTGTGAGTAGTTCACCACAGACCTACGGGTCCATAGCTAGTAGCTAGATGGCTTCTTCCCTCTCTTTGATCTTTAATACAATGTTCTCCTCGATGTTCTTGGAGATCTATTTGATGTAATCTTCTTTTGCGGTGCGTTTGTTGAGATCCGATGAATTGTGGATTTATGATCAGATTATCTATGAATATTATCTGAGTCTTTTCTGAACTCGTTTATGCATGATTAAGACAGCTTTGTATTTCTCTCCGATCTATCGATTTGGTTTGGCCAACTAGATTGGTTTTTCTTGCAATGGGAGAGGTGCTCTGTGATGGGTTCAATCTTGCGGTGTCCTCACCCAGTGATAGTTGGGATAGCGAGGCATGTATTGTATTCTTGCCATTAAGGATAAAAAGATGGGGGTTTTACCATATTGATTGGATCTATCCCTCTACATCATGTCATCTTGCTTAAGGCGTTACTCCGTTCTTTATGAACGTAATACTCTAGATGCATGTTGGATAGTGGTCGATGTGTGGAGTAATAGTAGTAGATGCAGGTAAGAGTCGGTCTACTTGTCACAGACATGATGCCTATATTCATGATCATTGCCTTAGATATCGTCATAACTTTGCGCTTTTCTATCAATTGCTCAACGGTAATTTGTTTACCCACCGTATGTTTTCTTTCAAGAGAGAAACCTCTAGTGAAAACTATGGCCCCCGGGTCTATTTCGCATCATATATTTTCAGATCTATAAAACCAAAAACCCAAAAATATCTTGCTGCAATTTATTTATATTTACTTTATTTTGCCTTTTACTTATCTTTTAAACCTATCTCTATTAGATCTCACTCTTGCTAGTGACCGTGAAGGGATTAACAACCCCTTTTTCGTGTTGTATGCAAGTGTTTGTTAGTTTGTGCAGGTGCATCTATTGGGGACTTTCTTGTACCTCCTACTGGATTGATACCTTGGTTCTTAACTGAGGGAAATACTTATCTCTACTTTGCTGCATCACCCTTTCCTCTTCAAGGGAAAAATCAACGCAAGCTCAAGAAGTAGCGGGGGCTTCCTGTCC
The DNA here is from genome assembly GCF_018294505.1 of Triticum aestivum. Taxonomy (NCBI): domain Eukaryota; kingdom Viridiplantae; phylum Streptophyta; class Magnoliopsida; order Poales; family Poaceae; genus Triticum; species Triticum aestivum. The sequence continues at coordinate 308,496,312 of NC_057811.1, read as the reverse complement.
ATGGCGCACACACAGGGAGAGGTTAGAGGAGAGGAAAAACAGGAGGGAAAAGGAAGGGGGAGGAGGGAAGAGGGGCAGCACGCACTGGTTCGATGGTGGAAGCGCGGCGCGAGGTCAGTAGCGAGGAGCAGACGGGGCGGTGGGGCTCGGCTCCCTCAATCTAGATCGGGATCGAGCGGGGCTAGGAGGCTCAGGCGGCGACGTACGGGTGGCGGCTCGATCCGGGCCCGAGCGGGCTGAATCTAGGCTCCACGGGCTCGCACGGGAGGAGGGAGACAAGGAAGGTGGCAGCGGCTGGTGATTGGGGGCACGCGGAAAACGAGGCAACGGCTGGGGTTCCAGATAAGGAAGGGGTAGGCCTTCCTTATATAGCAGGGAGGGCTAGGTTTGGGGGGTTTCAGAGTCCTCCGGTCGTGATCCGACAGTTCTGGATGGAGGGAAATATTAGCTGGGCTAGACGGGTTGTGCAGATTGGTCGGGCCGAGATGAGAGGGAAGTTTGAGCGAACCGACACAAGTTTGTTTTACGAAAATGTCCGACAATTTAACCGGCTATAGTGCCGCTATAGTTTAACGGTTGGAGCATCAAACGACTTCCAAATGCGACGAAATTTGGCAGGCGGTCTACCTTAAATGTAACAAGACCACACACCAACTTTTAACCCATTTCGAGAATGTTTTATGCCCACTTAGCAAACAATTATTTGACGATACCGCGGGCGCGTGCAAGTGTAGTTGGTCTCGGAACGGTCTATGATGACAACGGGGAAAAGCGGCCACTACAGACGGATGCAAGTTTTGAAAAATGACGGCAACGGAGTGCCGATGCAATGTGAATGTTGCGATGATGAGTGCAACAAACAATAATTAGCGCGGCTATCACGCAAAACATGGAAGGCATTTGGATCGTTGGTCTCGGGTTGTTACATCACCCTACCAAAAATGCGACATCCCGTGAGTTATTCATTTACTTATATTTTTAGGAATTTTAAAGATAGACATAACAGAGGTTGGGATGGCTTGAATACTAGACTTGAGAAGAACTTCCTTGCCTCCAATGGATAAAAGTTTTTCTTCCAACCACTAATTTTCAAAACAATGCGGTCAATCAGATATTGAAAACAATCAGTATTTTCTAAACCCACATTCGCTGGCAGACCCGGATACTTGTCATTGAGAGCCTCGGTCATGATATTCAAATTGAGCAAATTTGTTCTCTCCTGTCCCGACTAAAAAAATTTCACAAACCCCATAGGAGGGCAAGACCAGCCCCCCTCTTTCATAGAGGCCTTTGGAGATGATACAGTAACGAAGATTGCCATAAGGGCTAGTATCACCATAGAAATCTGATACGCGTTCTGAGTTGTCTTCTTGTGCATCAATTTCCGTATTTCTCATCATAGATACCATTTGAGATAGCAACCATTTCATGCACATTGTGATGACCCATAATCCATAATTCTTGGTATGGTAGAAGAAGTAAGTACTCCAACACCGCCTCTCCAGCACGATCAACCTCACAAGCTTTATCAATAATATCATCTATCCCCAGCCTTTTCCAAACCTCCTTTGCTTTACTATAGAGAAAAAGCATGTGCTTCGTGCCTTCTAGACCCGCAGAGCAAGTAGGACAAGTGGATGATATTTTCATATGTATGTTTGCGAGCATAACACAATATGGAAGTGTGCCATGTAGCGTATGCCAGATAATTTTTTGACCTTTGCCAATAATTTAAATACCTTGGTCCAAATTGGGTTAACTGTGGTTCGTCCCATCCCATTGGAATGTCCAAGTTTACTTCCACACTGATGGTCCCACTCCACAAAGTAGGGAGACCGAACCGAAAACTACCATTTTCGTGCAACTCCAAGAAATGAAATCTAGCATATGATGTTGCGAGAGTGGGATTGAAAGAATCCGATGTACATCAATGGGCCACATAGTTTGTCTAATCAGGTCTTCATCCCAATTATTCAAAACATGATCAATCAAATCCCCCACCTTAGATAATAGTTCTCCCCCCTTCGACGTAATTTTTTCCTATGGCACAATTTGGAATCCAAGCGTCTTCCCAAATATTGATATTATGTCCATTCCTCACTCGCCAAATATAACCATGTTTTACATAATTCACGCCTTCCATAATACTTTGCCAGGTAAAAGAAGAGCCTTTCTTTAACTTAGTGTTCAACAAATCGCCATTAGGATAGTACTCGGCCCTCAGAATAATAGCACACAAAGAATTAGGATTCCCAAGAAGGCGCCACGCCTGTTTGGCAAGCATTGCCAAGTTGAAACAGTGAATATAATGAAATCCCATCCCTCTTTGATTTTTAGGGACGCGCATTTTCCACCAGGCCATCCAATGCATCTTCCTCTGGTTCTCCTCGTCTCCCCACCAGAAATGCGCCATCGCGTCAATGATTCCTTTAGATTTTTTTAGGAAGTTTGAAGACCGACATTACATAGGCGGGTATGGCTTGGACAATAGCCTTGAGCAAGATCTCCTTCCCTCTGGCAGACAATAATTTTTCTTTCCAACCACTAATTTTCTTAACAATTCGCTTAACAAGAAATTGGAAACAATCTGTTTTATCTAATCCCACATTTGCTGGCAAGCCCAAATATTTATCGTTGAGGGCATCAGTCATTACATTCAGTGGGGTACACATTTGTTCTCTAATCTCCACCTTCATGTTAGGGCTGGAAAAAGCTAGAATTTTCAACACTACCAATTGTCCCGATGCCACACAATATGAATCTAGCACTGATTTTAGAGCTTTCGCACTGTATTGGCTATCTTTCATAAGAATCAACGAGTCATCCGCAAAGAGAAGATTTGTAATCGTTGGGGCATCTCAATGGACTTTCACTCTTGAAATATTTTCATTTTCCTCTACATGTGTTAGTAAAGCATTCAATCCCTCCGTGCACAACAAGAATAGGTAAGGTGACAACGAGTCTCCCTGCCTCAACCCCCTTGTAGGCTTAAAACTCTCAGTTTCCTCTGCATTAATCCGAACTCGGTATTCAACAGTTGAGACACATTGCATAATAAAATTCACCAAATCTTGACGGAAACCTAATCCCGACATAATCTCCTTTAGAAAAGGCCACTCAACTCTGTCATAAGCTTGGTGCATATCAAGTTTTATAGCACACAAACCCTCTTTACCTTCCCTTATGTTCTTGATTGTGTGAAAACACTCATAAGCCACTAAAATGTTATCTGTGATCAATCTACCAGGCAGGAAGGCAATCTGAGTTGGGCTAATAATATCAGGTGGAAAACCTTCAAACGAGAGGCTCCTATTTTTGCAATTATTTTATATGCCACATTGCATAAGTTGATGGACCTAAATTGGGTTGCCTTTTCTGGTGTATTAACCTTAGGAATCATCACGATCGCGATATCGTTCCAACCAGATGGGCTAGTGCAGGTATTGATTGCTTGTAACACGTCCTCAATTAGGTCATCCCCTAACATGGGCCAAAATCTTTTATAGAAAATAGCGTGGAGTCTGTCTAGCCCTGGGGGTTTTAAGTCTCCAGTATCGAACAAAGCCTTATGAACATCTTCGGTAGTATAAGAGGCAAGGAGAGCGTTGTTCATTTCAGTAGACACTCTCCTCCGACAAGGGACAAAACTTCTTGATTCGGATGCGGAACTTCTGAAGTGAAGAGCTTAGAAAATAATCAGTGATGTGATCCTTCAATTCCTTATCTTTTCTCCAAATCTCAGAATCATCGAGAAGTTCTATTTCTTTATTTCCTGGTCGTGGCTGCATTATGGAAGAATGAAGTATTACGGTCCACATGCATCAACCAATTTGTTCGACTTCTTTGTAGCGAGAGAATTTCCTCTTGATCCAAAAGATTCTCCATGACCGTAACAATTTCCGTCTATCGGGAACGGGAGTCAGCATTCAACAGGCCATGCCTTAGTTTCTCTATAAATCTTTTCTTAACTTATTAATTCTCCGCTTCGGGCCCCTGAGAATTTCACGATCCCAAGAATGCAGATCGACATGCACTGTTCGTGTTCGATCAACAAGGGATGGACCAATACCTGCTAACTTGGCTTTTTCTCAAGATGCCTTAATAATTTCAGCGACGGTCTCTTCCTTTAGCCACCTAGCTTCAAATTGTTTCACACGCCTCTCTGGACGTTTGAAAATATTACCATCCAAATAATCCATGTCTAGGACCAACGGACGATGGTCAGAATGAATGTGTTATTCGTTCATCACGAGGCATCCACACCTACTAGCATGTTGAGACAGCAGTGCCCCGAATTCGACCTAACTCTCGTTCGTCCTCATCAGTCGTCACGCACCCACGTTTACCCTTAAGAGTCGCACCAAATTAAGTCCTTTGTCTGGTGGGCGCATAAAAAAAACGTGCTAGTTTGCACTTGTCGCTGGCTATCACTTGTGAGATCAAAATGAAATTTGCAGTTTTGTACTAGGCATTATTCGTACGGTTCACTTCAATCTATTTTTTCTTCCTGCAAACACAACTCACTTCAAACTGATCAGTCTGGGACCAGCCACCCTGATGAACATGTCGGTGGTCTACCTTATTTAGGCGCGCGCGCGAGAGCGTGAGTACATAAACAGGTATATTCTTCATATGTTTGCATGCATTGACTGTTCATTAAGTAGATACATTTGTCGGAAATTTGATAACGATGCACAAAATTCGTCCAGCCCAAAGTGGAAAGAGGGAAGGGAAAATGTGCAGGAACTACGTGTGTAATCAAAGAATCATTGCTGCATCCTACTATCGCTCCGGTGCTGCTTCTTTCTTTCTGCGTTGCGCGTGCGTCTTGTTGGTTTGATCAGAAGTCAAAGATCATCTTCCGGAACTTCTCCATATGCTCGGCCTGCAGCGAGATGGCCACCGACAGGCTGCCGTCGCGGCTGGCGCTGGGGAGCACGAACGCGAGGCCCTCGTACGCGATGCCGCCGGGGCCCATGAAGACGGGCCTGCCCCAGCCGAAATCGGCGTCGTGGATGGGCAGGCGCACCCAGCTGGTGAGCCCGAGGTTGGGGCACCGGAACGTGTGCGCACCGCGGACCAGCGCCGACAGGTCCGGCTGCATCTCCAGGTAGTCCAGCGCCGAGCGGCAGTACTCGTTGTCCATCACCTCCAACGCCGCCTGGATCGTGGTCGCGCCGTCCGCCAGCGAGCCGGTCACCTTGCCCGCCACCGCGAGCGGCGTGGCCGTGAAGATGACGTTGCCGAAGTAGCCCTCCGGGAGCGGCGGCTGCAGCCGCTGCCGCCCGTCCGTGGCGCAGTACAGCTTGGTGGGCTGCTCTGGGGACAGTCCACGGGCCAGGGACGCGCACCGCCAGACGTGCGCCCCGAGCACCGCGTAGGTGCTGAACCGCGGCGCGCCCTCGCCCGTGGGGAGCTGGGCGCGGAGGCGGCCGAGGTCGGCGCGGGACAGCTTGAAGATGTCCACGGCCGTGGGCGGCGCTTCCGGCTTGGCGGTGAGGGCCTGCGGCTCCTCCGAGTCCAGCATGGCGGGCGCTGGCTGGTACTCGATGTGCGGGTGGGACGGCGTCGGCGGGTCGCGTGCGCGGAGGAGGGTGCGGTCAATGAACGGCATGATGGCAATCGGCACGCCGCGGCAGAGGTCGGCCCATGAGTTGATGAAGTGCAGGCCGGAGAAGCCGTCGGCGACGTGGTGCTGCATACCTATGCCGAGGGCCACGCCTCCGCACTTGAAGTGGGTCACCTGCAGCAAAATCGTGCGAGTCAGGGTCCGCAACATGCAAATAAAATTAGCGGGTTTATCATACTAACACAACTGGAGCATGTGGCACCGATTTTAATGATTTTGTATCACACTCGACGCCTCACTATTCAAATTTGTTTACGGTCCATCGAGGCTTGCATATGGCAAATGACCCCTCAAGATAACACCAACACCTCTCAAGGCCGCGATCACTACTCGTGACGAGCTCTGAATGTCCCACAGCACCTTTGTGATCGCAAGAACTAAAGTCAGCCGCATAATGCACAATCAACTAAACAGCACGTAAGGCTCCACCACAAACGATAGCTACTACTCTACAACATTCAGACCGTGATAGAAAGATTAATCATAGGTTGCTTGCTTCCTAGCACAAGAAAAGTCACCGGCATTCCAGTTAGGCAATCACTTTCTCGCAACGATATGTAATGTGCGTCCGAAGCAAAGTACACTTGCAGCAAGCAACCAGATGGTTGTATATCATTTTGGTGCAGTTGCGTGTTTGCATTAAGATTATCATCTGTCAACCTCATCAGCGTATTAACTGCAAAAAACAATTAACTTCCCTGGGAGGGAGGTCCAGCGAACCACCTCACAGCCGTTTGATCGTGATCAAATGATAGCAACGTTCGGGAAAAAATGCCTTCACAAAATGAGAACTGCCAACCCCTACAACTAAGGTTGCCACCCCTCTACAACTAAAACTGCCATCAAAATTGTTCGTATGTGCCAACCCCTCCTCGAAACGTTTGTCAGTTATTCGGGTCCAAAACAAAATCCTTATCAACATATTGGCTTCTTCTGTGTTTGAAAGAACTCGGCGAATCATCGGATTCGAGCTGGTCACTCACACAACGCTCTCAGCATACTTATTTTTTACTCTTTTTTTGTGGAAGCATGATTCGTTTTCAAGGGAAGATGCCGTCAAAGTTAAAAAAAATAGCTGTTGGATATGCCCTTTTTTCTCTTGTAAAAAGGCCAAAGGCCATATATTAAGTAGCACCACCAAAAACACTCCTGTACATAAATTAAAAAATAGATCCAAATTCTTGAGGGTGTCCAAGCCTTCTTCCTCCTGCATCAATCAGCTCCACGCCATGAGCAAAGCTCATTGCCGTCTTGGTAGTACATGACCATAACTACAAACACCAATATTAAGGTATGCTCGCGTGCATACCCCTTCACCTCCTAACGTGAGTGTACAAGTCATTAGGGTTTCTCGACATCCCTGGCGCCCCTGGTCCCGGTGGTCTTGGGGCCATAAAGGCGCGGTGAACCCTGGCCCTTGCTGTCACGAGGGTTGTTGCTCCGTCTTTTGGTGTTTATTTTTTGGTCGATTACAGTTTGTGTCTTGTTCAGGAAGGCGTGGCTGCAGCGTCTCGCTGAAGATGGAATAAGGTCCTCTTTGCCTACCCCGTCCCAATGGTGCGTCTAGCATCGTCGGAGGGTCGTGTGAAGGTTTGTTTCTGGCGGATCTCGTGGAATTCAGTCGGTTTTGGTATCCGATGGATCTCCGTGGATTCAGTCTTTGTTTGTGTTCGTTCGTGTGTCTACAAGTTGGATCCTTCCAATCTACGCTTCTATTTATCCGTTGTGATTGCTGTTCTGGTGTGTTGCTCCAACGGGGCCTTGGCACAACGACTTCCCAACCGTATACTAAAACTAGTTCTATCTTTGCTCCAGCGAGGGAGGGGCAATGTCAGCAACACATCTTTGGCTCGCTCTAGTGCTTTGTAGTCGTTGCTAGATGGTCTATGGACCTGGATATGTAATTTTTATTTTTATTTTGGTGTTCCTTATACTACCATGACAGACGATGAATAGATCGAAAGGTTTTTCCAAGAAAAAAACTAAAAGCACCAACACTAGAATTGAACTGCTTGATAATTCATGCACTGAAGGGGCCACATCGGCAAGTTATTTTGTAGGCATTTGCATAACAGGTATCCTCAATCATTTGCTGACATGCATTTTATTAGCTAATAAAGACCTACAAAAAGATAATTCCATCTACTAACTAATATGTTGCCGAATTGCAATGATATTAGTCACGAAATTGGAATGGTAAATCCAAACTAGTAATGTACGCAAGTTGAGATAAAATTCCACTAGTACAATTTCAATCTTCACATAAACAAGACCCATGCCGACAATTTCAAATAAACTGAACACGTAATTACGCAAACTGATCGATGATACTACTACATATTCTTATGAAGAACATGATGCTACCACTTTTGTAGTGGTATAAGGACAGAAAAATAAAGGAAGGTTCATTGCTGGCTTATTACTTGGAATGATAAAGGAAGGTTCATTGTTGGCGGAAATTGGAAGATTGATTGGTGTGCTGATGTTTTCACAGCAGAAGCGTTGGCTCTAAGATTTGGCTTATTACTTGCACAAAGAGCGGGATGCAATTGTCTTGTTATTAACTCCGACAATATGAAAGTTATTGACACAATGAAGAATGGATAACATTCCGCATGAGACGCGGCGGCAAGTGTTCGATGATTTTTTTTATTGCTTATGATTTCCCTTTTACTAGTTTTGAAAATTGTAATAGGGAAGCAAATAACGTTGCTCACAAACTTGCTAGAATAGCGAAAATTTCCGTGACAAGGGATTGGTTTGAGGAGCCTATGTTTGAAATTGTATCTTTTCTTATTGACGATGTAACTATTATTTCCAATTAATAAAGTTGACGTTTTATTTTACAATAAGGACAGAAAAATAAAGCCTCACGCGAGGTGCGAAATTGAGGGCGGCCTACCAATGAGGATTTTTTTTAGAGAGAGGGCACTAAAAAGGTCCAGGGATGCTTTGAGAGAGAAGGGAGTATTATATAGAACTAGCAAAAGAGCCCGTGCGTTGCAACGGGAAAGAAAACATAACACACGCTCTTAACCCAACGACCATCACTCAAGACCATAATAGGTCCATCTCCTTTATTTTTGCGAGGCATCTTATTTGTGTTGCCACTTATCCTCCTTCTCACCCTCACCGGCGATGGCCTCGGTGTTCACACAAAACAAAACAAAAACTTGTTTGAATATGGTTAATCCTATGGCATGTGTAGTTATCGTTGTTTTCATTTCACTATATGGTTATAGTGGGGTGTTTATTTGCAATCCGGATCACGCCGGTACAAAAAAAAGATCTTGCGCTATAAATTATAAGTTTGCTTCCAAAACAATATTTTAAAAATATTTAACAGGTAAAATTAACATCATATTTAGATTCCACACATTTTTCTAATAAAATTTCATATATAATATGTTAAAATCGAAGTTACGGTTTAAAAGATACAGATAATTTAGAAAATCATTTATTTGACTTAAATATATTTCAAAATAATATTTAAAAATACTTAACAGGTAAAATTAATCTCATATTCATATTCTACATATTTTTCTAATCAAATTTCATATATAACACGTTCAAATCAGAGTTACGATTTAAAAGATATGGATGATTTAAAAAAGCATTTGTTTGACTTAAATATGATTCCTGATCCGCGGATGAATTACCTAAAACATCAGGAGGTTTCGAAAAATGCAAAATAACGGTTCGTGTGTGACTTAAATCCGGACTGCGGGTTGATTTCAGAAAAACACAGGGACTTTTGTGAAAAATGCCATGACGGCCGAAAGAAACCACATTTGCTTATTATTAGGTAAGATAAGATCTGAAAGATCTTAGCATTCCCAGTACGCGGGGCAAGATCGACCGAAAAAAAAATGAGGGACCGACAGATAATTGCGAGGTGTGCCAACAAGGCCAAACAGAAGTCAGTGATCGAACCACACGCCACACCTCGTCCCATTTCCTTGCAGGTCCACCTGACACGGTCCATTGCATGCGGACATGCGGCGCCGACGACCTAGACGAGTTGCTGAAAGCGACGCGTGACCGTCCGTTTCTACCGTACCCAGCGGTGGTGACATCCAGCGCCCCTCACGGGCACGCCTCTACCGCACGCGTTGTGCTCTGCTTCGTCGGCACGTCCTACTCTGTTCCTCGCGTGTGAGAAAAATCACGGAGTGGCATTCATGGTTTACCTGGACCACGAGGAGCGGGTAGGAGGAGATGCCCCCGGTGAAGTCGACGGCGGGGATAAGGCGCTTGAGGTCCATGGTGGGCGCGAAGTCGCCGAAGTCGTCGACGGTGCCGTCGGGCGCGTCGGCCTCCACGAAGAGCACCCCTTCCGCGTTGCAGTCGATCTCCACGCGCCCGTCCTCGTCGCGGGCCAGCCGCCCCGCCATCGGGTAGAAGGGCACCAGCGCCTCCGCCAGCGCCCGGCGCATCCGCTCCGCGTCGAAGTAGCGGCCCGCCTCCTCCCCCTCCCCCGCGCCGCGCCGGAAGAAGTAGACGCTCGGCGTGTGGAACCGCGGCACGACCAGGTCCGGGTTGGCGTTCCACAGCCGGAGCCGCGGCGTCTCCTCCGCCGGCACCACGACCGTCGATCCCCGCACCGTGATCTTCATCTCCGCGGATGCAGATCTGGCGGGCAGACTAGGCGGAAGAAAAGCGAGCGAAAGGTCGTCGGTACGTACGTGAAGGCGCGTGGGAGCAGCGGCGATAATTAAAATTAAAGTAGGGCGTTTGGTAGCTCTTGGTGGAGAGCTGGTGAGCGAGCGGGGGGTGGCGCGGGTTTTATAGCCGGCGAGGCGGGATGGCGCGACTTGCCCTCGTTTGCCTCCAGTTTTTTTGCTCGATTGCTTCGTGGGAGGAGCTGGTGACGGGTGGGGAGTTGGTGGGATGGATGACCAGGCTCGGAAGCGGGACCCCTTTAATTCCTCGGTGGACGCGGTCCAACCTACCGGACCGTGGACGCGTTGCCGGTGATCCACATCAGCGTGATCTGTCCACCTCTATCCGCTGCATCAGCACTGACAGCAGCTTCCGATATTTATTTTTATTTTTATTTTTTTGCGGGGAAAGCTTCCGATTTTGGGAATTCATCAGCTGCCCCTAATTCCTACTTGGCGAAAAATGAAAATGCAGCGGCCAATGATCTTGGACGAGCATCATTGTTTGTTATATTTTTCCTGGTTTTGGAGGCTTTGTCACTCCGCTCACGTGAGAGTGTGACATAATGGCGGATTTTGAATTATATACTACTTCCTCCGTTTCTAAATGTAAGTTCTTTTAGATATTTCAATATGAACAACACACGGAATAAAATGAGTGAATCTACATCCTAAAATATGTCTATATACATCTGTGCATAGTCCGTATTGAAATATCTAAAAGATCTTGTATTTAGAAACAGAAGGACTATGTCTCTCTTCTTAGCGGACGAGCTTGCTTCAAATCACGAGCCCCTAATTCCTATTTGGGCTTGGATTATGTCCAGAAACTCAGAATCTGAACCAAAATGATTTTGAATTTGAGAATGACACAAGATCGATTTTTTTAGAACACGCATGAGCTCTGTATGCCTATATATTAAGATAGAAAACAATATTTATGTTACAAGAACGGATCTCTAAAGCCGCATATAATCCATGGCAGTCTACACAAACCACCGGGGTTGACACAAGCATGACTAGCCTACTACTTGCTTTAGGCCCTGTTTGTTTGGGTTTTTGCTTTTGCTTTTGCATCTTTTTCATTTTGTCAAAAAGCCATAAAAGCTCCTAATTTTTATGACTTTTGATGAATCAATATAACATGTTTTAGCTCCAAAAGCCATAAAAGCTCCAAAAGCACCTATTTAGGAGCTTTTGTGGCTTTTTGGCCAAAATGGAAAAGCTGCAAAAGCACCTATTTAGGAGCTTTTGTGGCTTTTTGGCCAAAATGGAAAAGCTGCAAAAGCAAAAGCAAAAGCCCAAACAAATAGGGCCTTAGACTACCATCCCCACTTCTTCCGCTCGCGCAAAAGATCGTGGACCTTATTGACAACTGCCGAGGTGAGAAGGGATTTGTTCTTGAATATCCTCATGTTTCTCTCGAACCAAACGTGACGGAGAGTGCAGATAATGACTGAGTTTATCCCTTCTGCATCTTGGGAGATATCATCTGCTACCACGAGGACCACCATGGAAGAATTTGGTCACTCGATGAAGGAGCAAGGCGGACGAGGCTAGTCCAGTGGAGCACACTGAGCCAAACTTTGCGGGCTTAGATACACCAGATAAGGAGGTGTTCGATCGTTTCATCACACTAGTTGCAAAGGGGGACAGGACGGCTGATGGAGGAGCCCTCATCTGGCAAGGCGATCAGAGGACCAACACCTGCTTTGTTGCACAAGCCACACAAAGAACTTGAATATCATGGGCGCCTAGGGTTTTCATACTAGAAGATTCCATCCACAAGAGATACGGCCAGCAAAGAAGGCCTGAAACATGGATTTGGAGGGGTGGCATCTAGTAGTCGTCCACTTGTAGCTCCATGAGTCAATGCCATGCGTCATTGGGGAGTCTGAAATTGTTGGCCACGTGGTAGGGAACTGCATGATCGCGGCGGTAGGAAGACAGCCACGAAGGTCACACACACAGGAGGATACATGAAGGCCTTCCTAAACCATTCGGCTGGCTAGGGAAGCATGCTTGACAACTGCAGCAACATCGATCGGGTACCAACTGAGGGATACTAGCTTTATCGATCTAGTGGTCCTGCAAAAATAGCACTAAAGCGTCGTTTCTGGTCTCAATATGAGAAGATGCCTTGAAGATGGATGTGACATCAACTGAAAGGGAGAGCTCCAAGGACAACCAGGGGAGAACATCGGAAATTTTTGCTGCCAAAGCCATTTAGTTCTTAGAGCGTTGTTGAGAGCTTTGAGGTTGTGCAAACCGAGCCCTCCAAATTAAACATGAGTGAACACAACCGTCCAAGCGACCAAGCATTGGCATCATTTTGCACAATCCATGCCAGCCCATAGGAAATCCCACCTAATCTTGTCGGCCTCCATGAGAAACCATGGCGTCAGGTCCAAAGCAAGCATATAGTAGATGCCCATGGTCATGATCATGGTATATAGCAAGATGATATGGCCGATGGTGCGATCAAACTGGTTTTCCAAGAGGGTAGCTTGCTTGTGAATTGGTCCACCAGGGGCATGAGGTCGGCTTTTTTAAGCTGCGAGCGAGAGAGGGGAAGGCATAGGTATTTTTATCGGGAAGGACGAATCATGCAATGGGAATTTTTGGTGAGGCCTTGCAGATGCAGCTCATGGCACTGGATCGGGATGATAGCGCTTTTTTATAGGTTTACCTTGAGCCTCAAAGTGCCTCGAAAAAGATAAAGGGTGGCCTTGCGATGACCCCCAAGTATAGGGGATCAATCGTAGTCTTTTTGATAATTAATGAAGGAAATATGCCCTAGAGGCAATAATAAAGTTATTATTTTTTCCTTATATCATGATAAATGTCTATTATTCATGCTAGAATTGTATTAACCAGAAACTTGATACATGTGTGAATACATAGACAAAACAAAATGTCCCTAGTATGCCTCTACTAGACTAGCTCGTTAATCAAAGATGGTTAAGTTTCCTGACCATAGACATGTGTTGTCATTTGATGAACGGGGTCACATCATTAGGAGAATGATGTGATGGACAAGACCCATCCGTTAGCTTAGCATAAATGATCGTTTAGTTTTATTGCTATTGCTTTCTTCATGACTTATACATGTTCCTCTGTGTAAGGGCATTTCCCTACTTTGCGTTTTGGATGATGATGACAACCCGTTGTTGGTCTAATCGTGTGCTAAGTGCTTCAGGCTCTCGGTGGTTAGGCTTTCATCGGATAACTATTCTCTCTGGAAGGAAAAGATCGAAGACAGAGTTTTCTACGCTTTTTATCTCTTTGGTCGTAGGGAACCCGTACTATCAAGAGGGAGTCCACTTTGGAAAGAGTTGGGGGAATCTTTTCACGTACACTTACCTCACCCCTCTCTTGCCTTCCTTAGTTGTGAGAGAGAGCTCTTCCCTTCTTATCCTACTGCTTTCTGTGGCTTCCCAGCGGTTGTACCGCTCTCTGGAGCGGTTGTACCGCTGGTTCTTGGCGCTTACCAGTTTTGATCGAGCGGTTGTACCGCTGCTTCCGGGTGGTGGTACCGCCACCATGCTCAGCAAAGACTAGGGCGGTTGTTCTGGCCAAGTACCGCCCAAGTACCGGTCAGACTTCTGTTTTGATGCGGTACTCGGGCGGTGGTGGCCCGGTTGGTCCGGTCGTACCGGTACCACCAGTGTCCGGAGCGGTTCTACCGCTCAGGACTTAGCCGCCCCGAGCGCTCAAGGCCAAGCGGTTGCACCGGTCCTGTACCGCTCGACTACCGCACTCAGGGGTGACTCCCTACTGTTTCTGCGCGATAGTTGAGCGGTGGCTGGGTGGTTGGTCCGGTTGTTCTCTTAAACCGGTACTACCGCATGGTCGCCCAGTTGTACCGCCTGGTAGGGTTCTACACGTAAACCGCGAGTCATGGTTGTACCAGGACAAGGAGCGGTTGTACCGCTGTAGTACAGAAAACGCAGTAACGGTTGGATTTTTAGGGTTGCTATATAAGGGTGCTTCTTCCACCTACCACATTTACCTCTTACCTCTCTCACTCCACCATTAATGCTACTCAAGCTCTCTTTGCCCGATCTCTCTCTCTAGCCACTCAAACTTGTTGATTTGCTAGGGATTGAAGGAGGAGACCTAGATCTACACTTCCACCAAAGGATATTTGCTTCCCCCATACTTTCTTGTGTGGATTTTGTTACTCTTGGGTGTTTGAGCACCCTAGACGGTTGAGGTCACCTCGGAGCCACATTCCATTGTGGTGAAGCTTCGTGGTTTCGTTGGGAGCCTCCAATTAAGTTGTGGAGAGAGCCCCAACCTTGTTTGTAAAGGTCCGGTTGCCGCCTCCAAGGGCACCAATAGTGGAATCACGGCATCTCGCATTGTGTGAGGGCGTGAGGAGAATACGGTGGCCCTAGTGGCTTCTTGAGGAGCATTGTGCCTCCACACCGCTCCAACGGAGACGTACTTCCCTTCAAAAGGAAGGAACTTCGGTAACACATCCTCGTCTTCACCAGCTCCACTCTTGGTTATCTCACCCCTTTACTTGTGCAAACTTATTTGTGTTATATACCTTGCTTTCTTGTGTGCTTGTTGTTGTTGCATCATATAGGCTGCCCACCTAGTTGCATATCTAGACAACCTACTTTGATGCAAAGTTTAATTTGGTAAAGAAAAGTTAAAAATTGTTAGTTGCCTATTCACCCCCCCCTCTAGTCAACTATATCGATCCTTTCAATTGGTATCAGAGCCTCATCTCTTTTTAAGACTTTGCCGTCCAAAGAGTATGGTTGACGTCGTAGACGGTGCGGAGGAGCACTCCGGTGTGAATCCGGTCTCGTCTACGGGCGATGGGGGAACCGCGGTCTCTCGTGAGGAATTCAATGTGGCTTTGGACACATTGAAAACCTCCATGACGACCGAGGTTGAAAGCATGTTTAACAAGTTCATTGAAGGGCTTAAACTTTCCATCGCACTGTTGAAAGTGGGTGATCCCACTAACAAGGTGACGGATGCTAACTCCGACAAGGGGGAAGCTACTAGTGAAAAAGCTCCTTCTTCTAGTGGTAAGAATGGCACCGACATCTTTGCCCATGTGGAACCTCCACTTGTTTATGGTGGACCGATTCCTTCTACTCATTTGAATCATGCCGGTCCTCCCCCTAAGATTGTGAAAAATGAGGACTTTGATTCTTGGGTCTATCGGTTTAAGCATCATTTAAATCATGTGAATACTAATCTTTGGAGAATCATTGAAGAAGGTTTCTATCCGCATGACCGAAGCAACTTCACTCCTAGAGAAGCCGCGGATAATCAATTCAATGAGAATGCTCTCTTCATCATCCAAGATGCAATTCCACCCGAAGATCTTCCTCACCTCCGGCCCTACGCCATGGCCAAAGATGCATGGCACCAAGTTGTTTCCCTCTACCGGGGAAGCGCAAGCATTCAATGCTCCAACTATGAAGTGGTGCAGGATGAAGCCGACGAGTTTGCAATGAAAGAGGATGAAGAACCTCGTGAGCTTTATCGGAGAGTAACCAAACTCGCGGTTTCACTCCGAGATCATGGAAGCAAGGACACGGATGACAATTGGATAAATCGCAAATTCCTCAAGGCAATGATGCCTTACCACAAGGGAATGTCCTCCGTCATTCGTCAAAGGCCGGACTTCCACACTTTGTCCTCAAGTGAAGTGTTGGATGAGTTTGTGGCTATGAGCATCTTGGACAAGACCGCCGACAATGCGGTGCTACGCTCTCAAAGGGCAAAGAAGCCCAACCTTGCATTGAAGGCAAAGGTTTGTGTTGAAGAAGAAGAAGAAGAGGAAGAAGAGGAAAGTAACCCCGAAGATACAAAGTATGCTTATCATGAACACATGGCTCTTGCTTCAAGGCAATTTTGGAGCAAGAAGAACACAAGGCCCAACTTCAACAAGAGCAACTCAAGTGGCACGAAGGTTAAGCAACGTGTGAGGACTTGCTATAACTGTGGCAATGTGAGCCATTTTGTTGCGGAATGCCCTTATGAGAAAAGGGAAGACAATGGTGGCAAGCTCATCCGAAAGGACAAGGCCAAGTCTTTCTCTAACAAGAGCAACTTCACCAAGAAGACTCCTCCCAAGGCGTTGGTGGTACAATAAGAGTACAATGAGGATGATGATGATGATGAAGAAGATGGTGAGTCGGTTGCCATGGCCTTCGTTGCCATTGCAACAACCCCACGAGCTTCTCTCTTCGACTCACCTAATGAGAACTTCACCGCCAAGTGCCTCATGGCTAAAGCCACCAACAAGGTAACCCCCAACATCAAAACTAGCATCATTAATAATCCCTCTTTGACGGATTGCATTGATGAACGTGAGGGTTCTACTGTGGAGGAGAATGAGTTTGAGTCTTTCATGAACAAACTCAAAGGTAAATCCAAGAAGCACTTCGTTGCTCTCTTGGAACAACTTGGTGAAGCCAGTGACATGATCGAGGCTCACGAAGATACCATCTCTAAGATGGAGGGGCATAGTCGTGACTATGCCGATGAGATTTCGGATCTTTCCAATGCTCTTGAAGAAGAGTGTGGTCTTTGTTTGGCTCTTGAGGAGTCACACAACGATGATCATGCTAACATAAATAAAGATCTTGATCATGCTCTTGTTGTATCTCGTGTGCTAAATTCCGAGAAGGCCAAACTTGGGGTTGATCTTGCTAGACTCAAGGAGGAGTTTGATATACTTGACAAGGCTCACAAGGCCTTGAAAGGTATTCATGCTAGCCTCAAGGAGTCTCATGATCAACTCCAAGTGAAGCTAACCAAGGAGAAAGCCACCTTTCCTCATATGGTGTTAATTGATAATGCAAATGCTACTAACCCTTGTTGTGAGCATGTGCATCTTGTTGAGGAGAATGCTAAGTTGAAGGAGCAACTTGAGAAAGGCCTTGTGTCATGCATTCAAGGTGAGAAGAACCTCAACGACCTTTTGAGCAATCAAAAGGAAGTTGTGGCCAAGGAAGGGATTGGGTTCGCACCCATGCCCAAGAATAAGAAGAAGAATGACAAGACCAAATGACCTCCCCCTCTCAAGCAAACCTTTGTGAAGGAGGGAGAGGGTGCTTCCAAGGAGAAGAAGAACAATGTGAAGGGTAGTGGTGTCAAGAAAGGCAATGCCACCCCTTCCAACAAAGCCGGCGACTTTAACCCTTCTTATGTATTGTGTTGTGCTAGTGATGGGCATGTTTATGCCAAATTTGTTGGTTCTCCTCATGAGTATATTGAATGGTCTATTTGGGTTCCTAAGACTCTTGTCACTAACATCAAAGGACCCATTACAAAATGGATACCTAAAACCAAGCATTGATCTCTTGTAGGTGTGTGCTTCCAGTGGGGGATCATGGTTGCTCGATAGTGGAGCCACTAATCATATGACCGGAAGCAAGGACTTGGTGGCGGACGTTCACAACATTCCATCTATGCCCACCAATGTCGAGTGGGGTGATGCCTCGTCCTCTAAGGTATCGGGGCTTGGCAAGGTTGTCATTTCTCATGATCTCACGATCGAGAATGTCATGCTTGTTGAGTCCCTCGCATACAATTTACTTTCCGTTTGTCAACTTGCACTCATGGGCTTTGCCACTTTCTTTGATATTGATACCGTGGCCCTCTTGTGGAGCAAGACTCTTAAAGTAGCCTTTGTTGGGCATGCCGAGAACGGTCTATATGTGATTAACTTTTCGGAGCGACCCACTAAGACCGCGACATGCCTAATGGCTAAAGTTGACATGGGATGGCTTTGGCATCGCCGTTTAGCCCATGTCAATATGAGATCTTTGCAAAGTCTTCTCAAGGGGGACCATGTCCGTGGACTAACAAATGTTAGTTTTGCTAAAGATCATGCTTGCAGTGCGTGTATCGAAGGAAAGCTTCATGAAAAGGCTCACCCTCCCACGACTATCATCTACTCGAAGAGGCCTTTGGAGCTCCTTCACTTGGATCTCTTTGGGCCTCCATCCTTTGATAGTCTTGGGGGTAGAAAGTATTGCTTGGTGATTGTGGATGACTATTCAAGATACACTTGGGTATATTTCTTCAAGAGGAAGAGCGAGACCCAACAAACCGTCATTGACTTTGCAAATGAAGCCCAACGTCAACACAATGCAAAGATCTTGACAATAAGAAGTGACAGCGGCACCGAGTTCAAGAACTACACCTTGGATGAATTTCTTAGTGGAGGGGATCAAGCATCAATATTCTGCACCTTACACCCCTCAGCAAAATGGTGTAGCGGAGAGGAAGAACCGGACGTTGATGGATGCGGCAAGGACCATGATGGCGGAGTTCAAGTCTCCTTACAACTTTTGGGCCGAAGCCATCAACACTGCGTGTCATGCATCAAATCGTCTCTATCTCCGCAAAGGCTTGAACAAGACTCCATATGAGATACTCACCGGTAACAAGCCCAACCTCAAGTACTTTTGGGTGTAAGTGCTTCATTCTCAAGAAAGGTGTTCGTTTGTCTAAATTTGAGGCTAGAGCTCATGAGGGCATATTTGTTGGTTATGCTACAAACTCTCATGCTTACCGTGTCCTCAATAAGTCCATAGGGCTTATTGAGGAGACGTGTAACGTGGAGTTTGATGAGAATAACGGCTCCCAAGTGGAGCAAAGTGGCACTTGTGATGTAGGTGATGAAATTCCTCCTCAAGCCATAAGAAGAATGGGTGTTCGTTTTATCCTACCCATTGAGGAACCCCTTGTGGCCGAAGGAGAAGGACAATGCTCCACTCAAGTGGAGCCATCACCAACCCAAGGCCCACACGCTTCCGAAGAACAAAGTGAAGGCCCTCAACCTCAAGAACAAGACCAAGGGCAAGATCAATCTCAAGATGGTGTTGTAACATCAAGTGATGCCCAAGGTCAAGTTCTCTCCCCCGAGCAAGTTCAAGATCAAGAGCTTCCTCGAGATCAAGAACAAGCTCAAGACGGCGCTCAAGATGATCAAGTGACCGCTCCTCGACTCACCCTCGAGGAGGAATTGGAGCGTCGTGCCGCCAAGATTGCTTCCAAGCTCTCCACTAAGGGTCATCTCATGAAGAATGTGCTTGGAAGCATTCAAAAGGGGGTAAGCACTCATAGACAATTGTCAAACTATTGTGAACATCACGCGTTTGTCTCTTGTGTTGAACCCCAAAAGGTATATGAGGCGCTTGAAGATCCGGGTTGGCTTAATTCCATGCATGAAGAACTCAACAACTTCGAGTACAACAAGGTGTGGAGATTGGTGCCAAGGCCAACGGGGAACCACAATGTAATTGGAACCAAGTGGATATTCAAGAACAAGCAAGATGCTCATGGGACCATCGTTCGCAACAAGGCAAGATTGGTGGCACAAGGCTACTCCCAAGTCGAGGGTATCGACTACGGTGAAACCTTTGCTCCCGTTGCTCGCCTTGAATCCATACGTTTGTTGATTGCTTATGCTTCTCATCACAACTTTAAGTTGCAACAAATGGACGTGAAAAGTGCTTTTCTTAATGGTCCTATTAATGAGTTGGTATATGTCAAGCAACCCCCCAGGTTCGAGGATCCCTACTTTCCCGATCATGTGTATCAACTCGATAAGGCACTATATGGCCTTAAACAAGCCCCACGTGCTTGGTATGACCACCTTACGGAGTTGTTACAAGACCGTGGATTTGAAGTTGGGCTAATCGACCCCACTCTTTTTACTAAGAAGGTCAAAGGGGAGTTGTTTGTGTGCCAACTATATGTTGATGATATTATCTTTGGTTCCCCTAACAAAGCTTTCAACGAGGAATTTGACGCTCTCATGACCTCAAAGTTCAAGATGTCTTCCATGGGAGAGTTGAAGTTCTTTCTCGGGTTCGAAGTGAAGCAAAGAAGAGAAGGAACCTTCATCAACCAAGCCAAATACACTCAAGACATGCTCAAGAGATTCAAGCTAAGTGATGTCAAGCCGGCTTCCACTCCAATGCCCACCAAGTGCCAACTTGACATTGATCCCAATGGTAAAGTGGTGGATCAAAAGGTATATTGCTCCATGATTGGCTCCTTGCTTTACCTTTGTGCATCTAGATCGGATATCATGTTGAGTGTGGGAATTTGTGCATGGTTTCAAGCCGCACCTAAGGAAAGCCACTTTGTGGCAGTCAAGCGAATCTTTCGATATTTGGCTCATACCCCAAACTTTGGCTTATGGTACCCAAGAGGAGCAAACTTCAAGCTTGTAGGTTATTCGGACTTGGATTGGGCGGGAGACAAAGTGGATAGGAAGTCCACTTCCGGAGGGTGCCAATTCCTTGGTTGCTCTTTGGTAAGTTGGTCTTCTAAGAAGCAAAGTTGTGTGTCTCTCCCGTCCACCGAAGCGGAGTATATGGCGGCCGGTAGTTGTTATGCACAACTTCTATGGATGAGGCAAACTTTAAAGGATTACGGTGTCATTTGTGACAAAGTGCCTCTTTGGTGTGACAATGAAAGTGCCATCAAGATATCTCTCAACCCGGTGCAACACTTCAAGACGAAGCATATTGAGATTCGGTATCACTTCATCCGAGATCACATTAGGCGAGGGGAAATCGAGCTCAACTACGTCAAAACTCATGATAACCTTGCAGATATTTTCACGAAGCCCTTGGATGAAGCAAGATTTCGCGAGTTAAGGCATGAGCTAAATATCATTGATTCGAGCAATGTTGCTTGAACCCTTGCACACCCCACCATACTCAACTTGTTATCTTGTTTATATGTAGGCATGGACATAGGGGGAGTGTTGTTCTCTCAATGAACTCTCCCTCCCCCCATTATGCATAAATTGATCAACTCTTTCACATTAGCCATTGTTGATGGCACTAGTGCTTTAAAGATGAGTTTTGGTCATGGGCCCAAGGATAATTCTTCGCGGTGCCATACCAACTGACTCATACATAGGTGGCTACGGCCACCGACCCCCTTGGAAGAGCTTGTGCTTTGTGTTTGTCCTTCTTGCCCTTGCCTTAGTTTGTTCTCTTAGGCTCTAGGTGTTGGGGTCTCCAAGTGTGGTTTCTTTCGTGCTTTCCTTTTAGGCTCTTGGAGACCCTCCCTTTTTTTGGTGTCCTCTCTTTTCTAGCCTTCCCTTTCCTTGAACCATCTAGTCCAATTGCACACACTTGACCTTGGCTTAGGTGATGGTGACCGGGCGGTACAACCGGGGTCACAGGCGGTTCTACCGCTGGTGCACTCGGGCTATCCCGCCCCAGGCGGTCTCCCAGCGGTGCTTAAGCGGTTCCACCGCTCAACCACTGGGTGCCCGTCTGGCCGGTACTACCGGCTGGTTACGGCGGTACTACCGCTGCCTCTTGGCGACGGAAGTACCGCCCTCAACCACTGGCTCGTACCAGGCAGCGGTACAACCGCTTCCTTGAGCGGTTCAACCGCCACGCGACTTTGGGCCTATATATACCCGTCGGGGCTGGAGGGGATTTCTTTTCCCCTTCTTCCCCAACCCTTCCCATATTGTGCCCTAGCCGCCGGTCGCCATTGCCTCTGCCCCGGAGTGCTTCTCACGCTTCGGATCCGTGGGGTCTCCGTGGATCCTCTGCAAGGAGGCCTCCTCCTTCCCGATTTCTTCCCATGGATGCCGGTAATGCCCCATTGTCCTTCGTTCTTCGTTCTAGGGTTTGTTCCCTACTTCTAGGGCATTACTTGACATTCCGCATTTATTGTTTAAACTATTGGGTGGAAGAAATCTATATTTGCCTCCTGCTTAGATTGCACTTCTTCGAGATTAGAATATGGCTAGTGTGATTCATATTTCGCGGTTAGATCTATTCCCTACTGGTAGTACCATTGTTCAGCGGTTCTACCGCCTCTACGGGCGGTACAACCGCTGGAGCGGTACTACCGGTGGGAGAACCAGTACAACCGGGATATCTGCACCACGTGGCCCTGTTCTGTTCTCTATGTTTGTGCAAACTATCTATTCCTCTGTTTGTGTGTGAAATCCTCTCATCTTTGCTGGGTTTCTTGTGTTCTCCTCATGTGTGTGTACACGTGGCTCTAGTTCTCGCTCTGCTCCTCGCAAGACCAAAAAGAGGGCATGAAGGACCTTGCGCCCGGCTGCGTCTGATGACGAAGAAGAGGTTGTGATTCCCACCAAGCCCACTCGCCGTGAAAATTCCGCCGCTGCCAAGCAACGTGTGGTGTTGCCGTTGCACCGTTGGAAAGCCAAGGATTGGGAAGCCTTCCGCTCGAAGAATCCTTATGAGGTTCCCATTGCTCCTCGTTGGACCACCGTTCAGTTCCGGAATGAGATGCAGGTGCGGATTGTTCATGAACTCTTTGAGCACAACAAGAACAGGTATGCCAAGCAGTGGACCATTGATCTTGACCATTGGAGGAACAACTTGGAGTATTTTGGTGAGGCATTGGCTCTCTGTGAGGAGTTTGATCTTGTCAAGCTCATGTCAGTCAACTGTGACTTTGATGTTCAACTCGTCCATCAGTTCTATGCCACGGTTCACTTTGGAGAAGATGACGCGCGCACTCTCACTTTCATGTGTCGTGATGAGATCTTTCAAGTTCCCTGGAGGGCTTTTTGCAATGCTATTGGGTATGATGATACCGGTCTGGAAGGAAGGGGTGGCATTCGTCCTCATGACCATCCTGAGTCCATGCCTAAGGAGAAGCCTGCCCCTCTGTACATTCGGGGCCGTGGTATTATTGGAGAATCTAAGGATTTGGTGAAGGTCTATGACATCATGCATCGCGTGTTTCGCAATGTGCTTCTGCCCAAGGTGGGGAATCAAGATGAAATCCATGGCTATCTTGTTGACTTGATGGTTGCAATGAAGACCAAGGTGGGCTTTGAGGAAACGTTTGATGTGTCCAACTGGCTGTGGCACGAGATGTTCAACATGGTCATCTACAGGAAGGTCCCCATTTATGCTCCGTTTGTCATGTGCTTTCTGAACTCAGTTTGGGAGGTTCGCCATCCTGGAGAGGCTCTCACTTCTCCCGATAATCTCACTGTTCATGAGGTCAAGCTACTCAAGAAGAAGAAGCACGCCGAGCCTTGCTTCCCTGCTAATGCTCCTGAGGATGTCTATGCCACCTCGGACGATGAGGACTTTGAGATGGAGCCAGGGGTCAAGCCCTCTTGGGTGGACAAGCTCACTGCCAAGGTGAAGAAGACTTTCTGCCTCCAGTCTGACATCCAGAAGAAGATGTATGAGGCCCATGTCAATGAGAAGCTTGCCAGGCGTCGTCAGATTGCGATGATGAAGCACCTCAACATGCCTATCCAGAGTGGTTCTGAGAAGAGCATCACACCGGAGGAGCGATGGATCTCTGCACATAGCACGTGGTCTGATGATGAGGTTCCTCGCCAGCCTTCCACCTCCTTTGCTGCAGCTGATGATATTATGGAGGAATCCGATCACGACGATGATGACGAGTCTGCTGATGATGAGGATCCAGATGCTACCGAGGAGTCAGAGGAGGACGACTGAGCTTTGGGGCACTAGCTTCGCTCTTTTCCTTTGTGGTGTCTAGATGCCAAAGGGGGAGAGAGTTATATAGGGCTCGGGATTTGCATGGGTGTTTGTTGAGTCGCTTGGGTTTGTGTTTCGCTTGGGTTTGTGTTTCCCTTGTGTTTGAACTTTAGCTTGTGAACTTTGTTGCTTATCTCTTCTTGCGTGGGGTAAGACATGCGCCTATCTAGCTATCTATCTCTTTTATCGGTGATATTGTTGTTTTATTCCGTTAGTATCGTTACCTTCATATTATGTGCTTCTATGCTTATCTTCGCATATCCTCTCTAGTAGGAGTGGCGAGTCTATAAAATCTAGGGGGAGTCTCGCCCTTAATGGGCGCCAAAATTGGGGCACACATCTAGGGGGAGTCCCGTCTACATTTTCTAGACTTCCCTCGTGCAAATCGTGTTGTTGTCATCATCGACCAAAAAGGGGGAGATTTTAAGGGCATTTCCCTACTTTGTGTTTTGGATGATGATGACAACCCGTTGTTGGTCTAATCGTGTGCTAAGTGCTTCAGGCTCTCGGTGGTTAGGCTTTCATCGGATAGCTATTCTCTCTGGAAGGAAAAGATCGAAGACGGAGTTTTCTACGCTTTTTATCTCTTTGGTCGTAGGGAACCCGTACTATCCAGAGGGAATCCACTTTGGAAAGAGTTGGGGGAATCTTTTCACGTACACTTACCTCACCCCTCTCTTGACTTTCTTAGTTGTGAGAGAGAGCTCTTCCCTTCTTATCCTACTGCTTTCTGTGGCTTCCCAGCGGTTGTACCGCTCTCTGGAGCGGTTGTACCGCTGGTTCTTGGCGCTTACTAGTTTTGATCGAGCGGTTGTACCGCTGCTTCCGGGCGGTGGTACCGCCACCATGCTCAGCAAAGACTAGGGCGGTTGTTCCGGCCAAGTACCGGCCAAGTACCGGTCAGACTTCTATTTTGATGCGGTACTCGGGCGGTGGTGGCCCGGTTGGTCCGGTCGTACCAGTACCACCGGTGTCCGGAGCGGTTCTACCGCTCGGGACTTAGCCGCCCCGAGCGCTCAAGGCCAAGCGGTTGCACCGGTCCTGTACCGCTCGACTACCGCACTCAGGGGTGACTCCCTACTGTTTCTATGCGGTAGTTGAGCGGTGGCTGGGCGGTTGGTCCGGTTGTTCTCTTAAACCGGTACTACCGCCTGGTCGCCCGATTGTACCGCCTGGTAGGGTTCTGCACGTAAACCGTGAGTCTCGGTTGTACCGGGACAAGGAGCGGTTGTACCGCTGCAGTACAGAAAACACAGTAACGGTTGGATTTTTAGGGTTGCTATATAAGGGTGCTTCTTCCACCTACCACATTTACCTCTTACCTCTCTCACTCCACCATTAATGCTACTCAAGCTCTCTTTGCCCGATCTCTCTCTCTAGCCACTCAAACTTGTTGATTTGCTAGGGATTGAAGGAGGAGACCTAGATCTACACTTCCACCAAAGGATATTTGCTTCCCCCATACTTTCTTGTGTGGATTTTGTTACTCTTGGGTGTTTGAGCACCCTAGACGGTTGAGGTCACCTCGGAGCCACATTCCATTGTGGTGAAGCTTCGTGGTTTCGTTGGGAGCCTCCAATTAAGTTGTGGAGAGAGCCCCAACCTTGTTTGTAAAGGTCTGGTTGCCGCCTCCAAGGGCACCAATAGTGGAATCACGGCATCTCGCATTGTGTGAGGGCGTGAGGAGAATACGGTGGCCCTAGTGGCTTCTTAGGGAGCATTGTGCATCCACACCGGTCCAACGGAGACGTACTTCCCTTCAAAAGGAAGGAACTTCGGTAACACATCCTCGTCTTCACCGGCTCCACTCTTGGTTATCTCATCCCTTTACTTGTGCAAGCTTATTTGTGTTATATACCTTGCTTTCTTGTGTGCTTGTTGTTGTTGCATCATATAGGCTGCCCACCTAGTTGCATATCTAGACAACCTACTTTGATGCAAAGTTTAATTTGGTAAAGAAAAGTTAAATTGTTAGTTGCCTATTCACCCCCCCTCTAGTCAACTATATCGATCCTTTCACTCCGACTATGAGATTATGCAACTCCCGAATACCGGAGGAACACCTTGTGTGCTATCAAACGTCACAACATAACCGGGTGGTTATAAAGATGCTCTACAGTTGTCTCCGAAGGTGTTTGTTGGGTTGACGTAGATCAAGATTAGGATTTGTCACTCCGTGTATCGGAGAGGTATCTCTGGGCCCTCTCGGTAATTCACATCACTATAAGCCTTGCAAGCAATGTGACTAATGAGTTAGTTACGTGATGATGCATTACGAAACGAGTAAAGAGACTTGCCGGTAACGAGGTTGAACTAGGCATGAGGATATCGATGATCGAAACTCGGGCAAGTAACATACCGATGACAAAGGGAACAACGTATGTTGTTATGCGGTTTGACCGATAAAGATCTTCGTAGAATGTTTAGGAGCCAATATGAGCATCCAGGTTCCACTATTGGTTATTGACTAGAGATGTGTCTCGGTCATGTTTACATAGTTCTCTAACCCGTAGGGTCCGCACGCTTAACGTTCAATGACGATTTGTATTATGAGTTATGTGATTTGATGACCGAAGTTTGTTCAGAATCCCGGATGAGATCACGGACATGACGAGGAGTCTCGAAATGGTCGAGAGGTAAAGATTCATATATTGGAAGGCTATATTCAGACATCGGAAAGGTTCCGAGTGATTCGGGTATTTTTCGGAGTACCGGGGAGTTACGGGAATTCACCGGGAGAAGTAATGGGCCTTATTGGGTTTTAGTGGAGAGAGGGGAGAAGGGCCAAGAGGTGGCATGCGCCTCCCCCCTGCCCAAACCGAATTGGACAGGGGTGGGGGTGCCCCCCTTTCCTTCTCCCTCTCCCTCTCTTTCCTTCTCTCCTACTCCGAATAGGAAAGGGAATCCTACTAGGACCCCTGCCCAAACCGAATTGGACAGGGGTGGGGGTGCCCCCCTTTCCTTCTCCCTCTCCCTCTCTTTCCTTCTCTCCTACTCCGAATAGGAAAGGGAATCCTACTAGGACCAGTAGGATTCCCTTTCCTATTCGGAGTAGGAGAGAAGGAAAGAGAGGGAGAGGGAGAAGGAAAGGGGGGCACCCCCACCCCTGTCCAATTCGGTTTGGGCAGGGGGAGGCGCGCGCCACCTCTTGGCGCGCCCCCTAGGCCAGCCGCCTCCTCCCTCCCTCCTTTATATACGGGGGAGGGGAGCACCCCAAAGGCACTCAAGATTTGTCTTAGCCGTGTGCGGTGCCCCCTCCACAGTTACACACCTCGGTCATATCGTCGTAGTGCTTAGGCGAAGCCCTGCGCCGGTAACTTCATCATCACGGTCACCACGCCGTCGTGCTGACGAAACTCTCCCTCGACCTCAGCTGGATCAAGAGTTCAAGGGACGTCACCGAGTTGAACGTGTGCAGATCGCGGAGGTGCCGTGCGTTCGGTACTTGATTGGTTGGATCGCGAAGACGTTCGACTACATCAACCGCATTACTAAACGCTTCCGCTTTCGGTCTACGAGGGTACGTGGACACACTCTCCCCGCTCGTTGCTATGCTTCTCCTAGATAGATCTTGCGTGATCGTAGGAATTTTTTTGAAATACTACATTCCCAACAGTGGCATCCAAGCCAGGTCTATGCATAGATGTTATATGTACGAGTAGAACACAAAGAGTTGTTGGCGATAATAGTCATACTGCTTACCAGCATGTCATACTTTGATTCGGCGGTATTGTTGGATGAAGCGGCCCAGACCGACATTACATGACCGCGTTCATGAGACTGGTTCTACCGCCGTGTTTCGCACACAGGTGGCTAGTGGGTGTCTGTTTCTCCAACTTTAGTTGAGTCGAGTATGACTACGCCCGGTCCTTGTTGAAGGTTAAAACAGCACACTTGACGAAAAATCATTGTGGTTCTGATGCGTAGGTAAGAACGGTTCTTGCTAAACCCGTAGCAGCCACGTAAAAATTGCAACAACAAAGTAGAGGACGTCTAACTTGTTTTTGCAGGGCTTGCTATGATGTGATATGGTCAAGACGTGATGATATATAAATTGTTGTATGAGATGATCATGTTTTGTAGAAGTTATCGACAACTGGCAGGAGCCTTATGGTTCTCGCTTTATTGTATGAAATGCAATCGCCATGTAATTGCTTTACTTTATCACTAAGCGGTAGCGATAGTCGTAGAAGCAATAGTTGGCGAGACGACAACGATGCTTCGATGGAGATCAAGGTGTCAAGCCGGTGACGATGGTGATTATGACGATGCTTTGGAGATGGAGATCAAAGGCACAAGATGATGATGGCCATATCATATCACTTATATTGATTGCATGTGATGTTTATCCTTTATGCATCTTATTTTGCTTAATACGGCGATAGCATTATAAGATGATCTCTCACTAAAATTTCAAGGTACAAGTGTTCTCCCTAAGTATGCACCGTTGCTACAGTTCGTCGTGCCGAGACACCACGTGATGATCGGGTGTGATAAGCTCTACGTTCACATACAATGGGTGCAAGCCAGTTTTGCACATGCAGAATACTCGGGTTAAACTTGACGAGCCTAGCATATGCAGATATGGCTTCAGAACACTGAGACCAAAAGGTCGAGCGTGAATCATATAGTAGATATGATCAACATAGTGATGTCCACCATTGAAAACTACTCCATCTCACGTGATGATCGGACATGGTTTAGTTGATATGGATCACGTGATCATTTAGATGACTCGAGGGATGTCTATCTAAGTGGGAGTTCTTAAGTAATATGATTAATTGAACTTAAATTTATCATGAACTTAGTCCTGATAGTATTTCCATATTATGTTGTAGATCAATTGCTCGCGTATAGCTTCCCCATTTTATTTATGATATGTTCCTAGAGAAAACTAAGTTGAAAGATGTTAGTAGCAATGACGCGGACTAGCTCCGTGATCCGAGGATTATCCTCATTGCTGCACAGAAGTATTATGTCCTTGATGCACCGCTAGGTGACGGACCTATTGCAGGAGCAGATGCATACGTTATGAACGTTTGACAAGCTCAGTATGATGACTATTTGATAGTTTAGTGCACCCTGCTTTACGGCTTAGAACCGGGACTTCAAAAACGTTTTGAACGCCACGGAGCATATAAGATGTTCCAAGAGCTGAAATTGGTATTTCAGACTCATGCCCGAGTCGAGAGGTATGAGACCTCTGACAAGTACTTTGCCTACAAGATGGAGGAGAATAGCTCAAAGAGTGAGCATGTGCTCAGATTTTCTGAGTACTACAATCGCTTGAATCAAGTGGGAGTTAATCTTCCAGATAAAATAGTGATTGTCAGAGTTCTCTAGTCACTATCACCAAGTTACTAGAACTTCATGATGAACTATAATATGCAAGGGATGACGAAAACGATTCCCGAGCTCTTCGTGATGCTGAAATCGACGAAGGTAGAAATCAAGAAAAGCGTCAAATGTTGATGGTTGACAAGCCCACTAGTTTCAAGTAAAAAGGCAAGGGAAAGGAAGGGAACTTCAAAAGTAATGACAAGAAAGTTGACACTCCCGTGAAGAAGCCCAAAGCTAGACCCAAGCCTGAAACTGAGTGCTTCTACTGCAAAGGAAATGGTCACTGGAAGTGGAACTGCCCTAGATACTTGGCGGATAAGAAGGATGGCAAAGTGAACAAAGGTATATTGGATATACATGTTATTGATGTGTACTTTACTAGTGTTTATAGCAACCCCTCGGTATTTGATACTGGTTCAGTTACTAAGAGTAGTAACTCGAAACGGGAGTTGCTGAAAGATCGTGGATGTCGCCTAGAGGGGGGGTGAATAGGCGCTTTAAAATAATTACGGTTTAGGCTTGAACAAATGCGGAATAAACCTAGCAGTTAATTTGTCAAGCACAAAACCTACAACAACTAGGCTCACCTATGTGCACCAACAACTTATGCTAAGCGAGATAAACAACTAGGTGATAGCAAGAAATATGACAAGAAATAATATGGCTATCACAAAGTAAAGTGCATAAGTAAAGGGCTCGGGTAAGAGATAACCGAGGCACGCGGAGACGATGATGTATCCCGAAGTTCACACCCTTGCGGATGTTAATCTCCGTTTGGAGCGGTGTGGAGGCACAATGCTCCCCAAGAAGCCACTAGGGCCACCGTAATCTCCTCACGCCCTCGCACAATGCAAGATGCCGCGATTCCACTAAGGGACCCTTGAGGGCGGTCATCGAACCTGTACAAATGGCAACCCTTGGGGGCGGTCACCGAACCCGTACACTTTGGAAACCCTTGGGGGCGGTCACAGGTACCCGTCAAATTGCTCGGGAAGAATGAAGAAGAGAACACAAAGAACTCCAAGATCCAGATCCAAAGGGTTCCCCTCACATAGAGGAGAACGTGATGGGTGGAAATGTGGATCTAGATCTCCTCTCTCTTTTCCCCCCAAAACTAGCAAGAATCCATGGAGGGATTGAGAGTTAGCAAGCTCGAAGAAGGTCAACAATGGGGGAAGAACACAAGCTCAAAGGATAAGGTTCATTGGGGAAGAAGACCCCCCTTTTATAGGGCCTCCCGAATCCAACCGTTATGTGCTCAGCCCGCACACGAGCGGTACTACCTCTGGAGGAGCGGTACTACCTCTGGAGGAGCGGTACTACCGCTTAGCACGGTCAAAACAACCCAACGAGAGAGAAAAACATGAGTTGAAGTTCTGCCAGAGAGGTAGTACCGCTCTGGGGAGAGGTAGTACCGCTTATAAGAGGTACTACCGCTCGAGGGGAGAGGTAGTACCGCTTACCGCGAAACCCGACACGAAAAACGCATCCCCAAAAGCAGCAGTACTACGCACTGCACAGGGCCGCAGTACTGCCACTTACAAGCGGTACTACCGCTCGAGAGAGCAGTACTACCACTTGAGGCTTTCAAGAACACGACAGAGAAAACAGAGGAAGCAATAAAGCCTAAACTGCCACAACTTCTGCAAATGAACTCCGAATTGAGTAAACTCAAGCTTGTTGGATAGATGACAACGAGTAGCATTGAAACAGCAAAAGGTTATAATGAGAAGAGGCAGGGGAGGTATGCCTAAGATATAGAGGAGTGAACCCTCCATTAGAGAAGAACCAGCATAACCTCCAACATGGAAAACATCATAGAAGATGCATGAGTGAACTCCATTTTCGATGAACTCGAGCTTGTCAACAAGATGACCATAAGCTCCAAAACTCACAAAGAGAAACACCAAACAAGAACCAAGAAAGATGATGCAAGGATGCAATGGTTTGATCTCTCTACGAACGATACGATCAAGCTACTCATCAAGAGCCCCCCTTGATAGTACGGCAATCGATCCTATAACCCGGTCTCCCAACTACCACCATGAGACCGGTAAAATAGAAAACCTATCCAGGGCAAACCTTTGTCTTGCACAAAGTCCACTTGAGCTAGATGTAGACAATCTTGACTTCCTCAAGTTGGACCACCTTTCTTGATTGCGTTGGCTCGGTGAAGACTAGTAGGTTGCTCCCCCATACTCCACTATGGGTGAGCCACTCTTCGGCACATCTTCACAAATCCATTGTCACCACAATGGATGGCAAGCTTCAAGCACTTGATGTCTTCGTGATGCATAAATTGAACTTGCATACCGCAACCTAACCCCACAAAGAACTCTCACGAAGACCATGGGTTAGTACACAAAGCGGAATTGACAATGCTTACCATACCATGGGATCGCTTGATCCCTCTCGGTACATCTTCTACGCTTTGTGTGTTGATCAACTTGATTCACTCTTTGACTTACTCTTGATCAACCTCTCAGAAGACCAATCTTAAGGTAATTCCTTGAATAGCACCTTGGTCGACACAAACTCTCCTTGAAACGAACACATGTATTCCAAGAAAAGCCTATGGACAAAACCTTCAAATATAACTCAAGGCAACCATTAGTCCGTAGAGATTGTCATCAATTACCAAAACCAAACATGGGGGCACCGCATGTTCTTTCAATCTCCCCCATTTTGGTAATTGATGACAATCACTTTCAAGAGAGTTTATACAAGGAATTATGCATCACCATGCAATGCAACAACCAATAATGCATGCATATGAGGTGCAAACGCTTAGGAACACAACCAAAGCAAGAAAAGATGACTATCTAAACTCCTCCATAAAACTCTCTGAAACTTCTCCCCCATTGGCATCGATTGCCAAAATGGGAGAAAAGCTTAGAAGGCCAATATAAATTGTGTTTCTCCATAAATTGTGTATTTCTCCACAAGACAGTGGAATGCAATACACATATCTAACGGTAAATACTTGGAGGAAGACAAACAGCCCAAAGATTGCAAAAGAATGATATGCCACAAAGACATAACAAAGAGAGAAACAAGCAATCAAGAAATCAAAAGATACCAATTGAATCAAGCTATCAAAATATAACAAATGAACCAACTAGACCAATGATCCTACGAGCCACATGAATAAAAGATATTATGAAATGAGCAAAGGAGTGTTATAGAAAAACTAGAGAAGCTCCCCATGATTTGTGCACAATTTACTTTTGTAATTGGATGCACTGAGCACAAAATAGGATCGTCACTCCCCCAAGATCAATAGAACCTCACGACAAGTGCAAGGGAGCAACGGAGTGTTCTAAAGACACTAGTGAAGCTCCCCATGATTTGTGCACTCTTTAGAATATTTGCATTAGGATACCAAGTGCACAAAATAGGATCATCACTCCTCGAAAATCAATAGAAACTCACAACAAGTGTAAGTGAGCATGTAGGAAACAAACCCTAGCACAAGCAACAAACACATGGTTGAGCAACATGTAAAAGTGGCAACTTAAGAATAGGCTCAACCAAAATTATGTGTGTGAGTCATGGCAAAGCACTTGAGAAGACTAAAATAAGGATGAGCATTAAGCATCAACATAGTCTTGGATAAATGAGATACACGGTGCATGACATGTCCTCCCCACACACACCCAACTACCAAATGGGTTCACAAGCTCACTAAAAAGATAACAACAAAGATTGCGACAACCCATGGTGAAGATAGAAGATGAAAGCCTTATCAAGACGAGGGATACCAATTAAGATGGCAAAAGCCTCGTAAAGACAAGCGTGAGGAAAATAATCTTCACCACACAAGAGTGCATCAAGATGCAACGGTATAAGACACGCACTCAAGGCAAAAGCTTTCACGGAGCCACAAGAGAAATAACATAAGAAGGACAAGGTGGACGTGAAAGAAAGGATATCATCTAGAGATGTAATTTCTCTCAAGTGTATAAGGTTCTAGGTAGATGAAATCATGATGATATATATCTACAAAGAAGGATGTACACCCGAAATAGTTACAGCACGAAGGAACAAGATATCCAAAAGGAAGTCATACATATACCAATAAGATATTTGCTTGGAATCATAGCACATGGCTAGATATGGTCTTATAGTATATAAAAGAATTCCTACCACACACCCATCAAAGACATCACAACTAGCAACATGAGATCATCGTTGAGATGCTTTGAGAAAGGAAACAAGTATCACAAGATGGAATGAATATCATGCCAAGATGCAACCTACACAAGGTTGAATGCAAGAAAAGAATGCATGAATAGATACTTGTTACCAAGATATCATTGGAAGGATGTAGAAGAAACCAATTGAAGGTAGTAGATAGTAGTTCATTGAGCATCCTAACTTGACTCCAATAAGCACATGGTGACACGACCTTCCTTGTGAGTGAGCCGAGCATCCAATGCATTTCCAACTGTTCCTAGAACAACAACACAAACAAAATGGTACCCAAACTCATTGGGGCCAAAGAGTTAGAAACACCAATATACATAGGACAAACTCCACATAAATATGTGCATAAAGATAAGGAAATGAATTTCATGCACATCTCATCCAATTTGAGACTTGGTGGAGTTTCCCCTATATATTGGGTCAAAGAAGGAAAGCATGCCAAAGAAACTACATGAAGTTAATATGCATGCTCAATACTTTCAAGAACCGATACCAATTGACAAAGAAATACCAAGTGAAGAAGAGATATCGAAAGAAAAAAAATCAACACTTGGAGGATATCAAATGAAAGATACATCAAGGAATGAGATATCCAATGATACATGCAAAAAGAAAGATGTCAAACTCCCAAAAGAGAGAATGGTTCCATACAAACCAAGTGCTCTACAAAGTTTCATGATGGCACAAAGTACCAACAAGAAACGGTTTGCATTCCACCAACACACACTTGATAAGGATCACAAGGTGAGCGTTCTAAGAAAAATAGGATAGCTCCCCTAAGCATCGTGCATTATAGAGAATTTGCATTTGAATACAAAAAGCACAAGATGGGATCACCACTTTCACTATATCTATACAAACACTAGACAAGCTCAAGGAAATAACAAGATCCACAAGTGGTATGGGATACAATGGGAGTTGACACAATCCTAGGCACGAGATAAGGCAAAAAAAAAGCAAAGGCCAATGTAAAGATGATCAATAATATCTACCACACATAAGTGAGTACCAATTGTCATAAGACAAGAAGTATTTGGAAATAATTCCCGTTGGTAGAAAGCAAGGATATCCAACATCATCTTCACACCAAACACAAGTAAATTACAACTTGTAGAGCTAACATGCCACCTAGGAACAATATAATCTACAATATCAACACTAGGTGACAATATCTCAAATGTACACATTTTCTAGGCTAGTAATATACATAGCATATTACTCCCCCATAATGTGGTACCAATTAAAGAAAACTTAACAAGAGGCAATAAGAGGATCCAACAAGAGATAATTAATGGACTATTTAGAATTTGAATTTCTCACGAGAAGACATACCACATAGTGATTCCAAGGGACTAGTTAAGGGCGAGGTGATGATGTGTGTTGGAAGTGATTCCAAGGTTAATAAGATCACCATCGCACACTCCCTTTACCTTCGGGATTAGTGTTGAACCTAAAATAAATGTTATTTGGTGTTTGCGTTGAGCATAATATGATTGGATCATGTTTATTGCAATACAATTATTCATTTAAGTCAAAGAATAATTGTTATTCTATTTACATGAATAAAACCTTCTGTGGTCATACACCTAAGGTGAATAGTTTATTGAATCTCGATCGTGGTGATACACATATTCATAATATTGATGCCAAAAGATGCAAAGTTGATAATGATAAGTGCAACATATTTGTGGCACTGCCATTTAGGTCATATTGGTGTAAAGCGCATGAAGAAACTCCATGCTGATGGGCTTTTGGAATCACTTGATTATGAATCACTTGATGCTTGCGAACCATGCCTCATGGGCAAGATGACTAAGACTCTGTTCTCTGGAACAATGGAGCGAGCAACTGACTTATTGGAAATAATACATACTGATGTATGCGATCCGATGAGTGTTGAGGCTCGCGGCGGGTATCATTATTTTCTGACCTTCACAGATGATTTGAGCAGATATGGGTATATCTACTTGATGAAACATAAGTCTGAAACATTCAAAGAATTTCAGAGTGAAGTGGAAAATCATCGTAACAATAAAATAAAGTTTCTACGATTTGATCGCGGGGGTGAATATTTGAGTTACGAGTTTGGTCTTCATTTGAAACAATGTGGAATAGTTTCACAACTCACGCCACCTGGAACACCACAGTGTAATGGTGTGTCCGAATGTCATAACCATACTTTATTGGATATGGTGCGATCTATGATGTCTCTTACCAATTTACCATTATCGTTTTGGGGTTATGCATTAGAGACAGCTGCATTCACGTTAAATAGGGCATCATCTAAATCCGTTGAGACGACACCATATGAACTATGGTTTAGCAAGAAACCTAAGCTGTCGTTTCTTAAAGTTTGGGGTTGCGACGCTTATGTGAAAAAGCTTCAACCTGATAAGCTCGAACCCAAATCGGAGAAATGCGTCTTCATAGGATAGCCAAAGAAAACTGTTGGGTACACCTTCTATCAAAGATCCAAAGGCAAGACATTCGTTGCTAATAATGGATCCTTTCTAGAGAAGGAGTTTCTCTCGAAAGAAGTGAGTGGGAGGAAAGTAAAACTTGATGAGGTAATTGTACCTTTTCCCAGAAATCAGTTCCAGTGATACCTACAACAATTAGCGAGGAAGATAATGATGATCATGAAACTTCAGATCAAGTTACTACCGAACCTCATAGGCCAAACAGAATATGTTCTGCACCAGAGTGGCACGGTAATCCTATTATGGGAATCATGTTACTAGACCATGACGAACCTACGAACTATGAGGAAGCGATGATGAGCCCAGATTCCACGAAATGGTTTGAGGCCATGAAATCTGAGATGGGATCCATGTATGAGAACAAAGTATGGACTTTAATTGACTTGCCCGATGATCGGTGAGCCATTGAGAATAAATGGATCTTCAAGAGGAAGACGGACGCTGATAGTAGTGTTACTATCTACAAAGCTTGAATTGTCGCAAAAGGTTTTCGACAAGTTTAAGGTGTTGACTACGATGAGATTTTCTCACTAGTATCGATGCTTAGAGTCTGTCTGAATCATGTTAGCAATTGCCGCATTTTATGAAATTTGGTAAATGGATGTCAAAATTGCATTCTTTAATGGATATCCCAAAGAAGAGTTGTATATGATGCAACCAGAAGGTTTTGCCGATCCTAAAGGTGCTAACAAAGTGTGCAAGCTCCAACGATCCATTTATGGACTGGTGCAAGCCTCTCGGAGTTGGAATATACGCTTTGATAGTGTGACCAAAGCATATGGTTTTATACAGACTTGTGGTGAAGCCTGTATTTACAAGAAAGTGAGTGGGAGCACTACAGCCTTTCTGATAAGTATATGTGAATGACATATTGTTGATCGGAAATGATGTAGAATTTTCTGGAAAGCATAAAGGAGTGTTTGAAAGGAGTTTTTCAAAGAAAGACCTCGGTGAAGCTGCTTACATATTGAGCATCAAGATCTATAGAGATAGATCAAGACGCTTGATAAGATTTTTCAATGAATACATACCTTGACAAGATTTTGAAGTAGTTCAAAATGGAACAGTCAAAGAAGGAGTTCTTGCCTGTGTTGTAAGGTGTGAAGTTGAGTAAGACTCAAAACCCGACCACGACAGAAAATAGAGAGAGAATGAAAGTCATTCCCTATGTCTCAGTCATAGGTTCTATAAAGTATGCTATGATGTATACCAGACCTATTGTGTACCTCGCCATAAGTTTGGCAAGAGGGTACAATAGTGATCCAGGAGTGGATCACTGGACAGCGGTCAAAATTATCCTTAGTGGAATAAGGATATGTTTCTCGGTTATGGAGGTGATAAAGAGTTTGTCATAAAGAGCTACGTCAATGCAAGCTTTGACACCGATCTGGATGACTCTGAGCCTCGATCTAGATACATATTGAAAATGGTAGCAATTAGCTAGAGTAGCTCCATACAGAGCATTGTAGACATAGAAATTTGCAAAATACATACGGAACTGAATGTGGCAGACCCGTTGACTAAACTTCTCTCACAAGCAAAACATGATCACACCTTAGTACTCTCTGGGTGTTAATCACATGGCGATGAACTAGATTATTGACTCTAGTAAACCTTTTGGGTATTGGTCACATGGCGATGTGAACTATATAGTGTTAAATCACATGACGATGTGAACCATTGGTGTTAAATCACATGGCAATTTGAACTAGATTATTGACTCTAGTGCAAGTGGGAGACTGAAGGAAATATGCACTAGAGGCAATAATAAAGTTATTATTTTATTTCCTTATATCATGATAAATGTTTATTATTCATGCTAGAATTGTATTAACCGGAAACTTGATACATGTGTGAATACATAGACAAAACAAAGTGTCCCTAGTATGCCTCTACTAGACTAGCTCGTTAATCAAAGATGGTTAAGTTTCCTGACCATAGACATGTGTTGTCATTTGATGAATGGGGTCACATCATTAGGAGAATGATGTGATGGACAAGACCCATCCGTTAGCTTAGCATAAATGATCGTTTAGTTTTATTGCTATTCCTTTCTTCATGACTTATACATGTTCCTCTGACTATGAGATTATGCAACTCCCGAATACTGGAGGATCACCTTGTGTGCTATCAAACGTCACAACGTAACTGGGTGATTATAAAGATGCTCTACAGGTGTCTCTGAAGGTGTTTGTTGGGTTGGCATAGATCAAGATTAGGATTTGTCACTCCGTGTATCGGAGAGGTATCTCTCGGCCCTCTCGGTAATGCACATCACTATTAGCCTTGCAAGCAATGTGACTAATGAGTTAGTTACATGATGATGCATTACGGAACGAGTAAAGAGACTTTCCGGTAACGAGATTGAACTAGGTATGAGGATACCGATGATCGAATCTCAGGCAAGTAACATACCGATGACAAAGGGAACAATGTATGTTGTTATGCGGTTTGACCGACAAAGATCTTCGTAGAATATCTAGGAGCCAATATGAGCATCCATGTTCCGCTATTGGTTATTTACCGGAGATGTGTCTCGGTCATGTCTACATAGTTCTCGAACCCGTAGGGTCCGCACGCTTAACGTTCGATGACGATTTATGAGTTATGTGATTTGATGACCGAATTTTGTTCAGAGTCCCGTATGAGATCACGGACATGACGAGGAGTCTCGAAATGGTCGAGAGGTAAAGATTCATATATTGGAAGGCTATATCCGGACATCGGAAAGGTTTCGAGTGATTCGGGTATTTTTCGGAGTACCGGGGAGTTACGGGAATTCACCGGGAGAAGTAATGGGCCTTGTTGGGCTTTAGTGGAGATTGGGGAGAAGGGCCAAGAGGTGGCGCGCGCCTCCCCCTGCCCAAACCGAATTGGACAAGGGGTGGGGGCGCGGCCACCCCCTTTCCTTCTCCCTCTCCCTCTCTTTCCTTCTCTCCTACTCCGAATAGGAAAGGGAATCCTACTTGGACTTGGGAGTCCTAGTAGGACTCCCTATGCTTGGCACGCCCCCTAGGCCGGCCGCCTCCTCCCTCCCTCCTTTATATACGGGGGAGGGGAGCACCCCAAAGGCACTCAAGATTTGTCTTAGCCGTGTGCGGTGCACCTCCACAGTTACACACCTCGGTTATATCGTCATAGTGCTTAGGCGAAGCCCTACGCCGGTAACTTCATCATCACGGTCGCCATGCCATCGTGCTGACGGAACTCTCCCTCGGCCTCAGCTGGATCAGGAGTTCGAGGGATGTCACCGAGCTGAACGTGTGCAGATCGCGGAGGTGCCGTGCGTTCGGTACTTGATCGGTTGGATCGCAAAGACGTTCGACTACATCAACCGCGTTACTAAACGCTTCCGCTTTTGGTCTACGAGGGTACGTGGACACACTCTCCCCGCTCTTGCTATGCTTCTCCTAGATAGATCTTGCGTGATCGTAGGATTTTTTTGAAATACTACGTTCCCCAAGAATTAAAAGTGTCGAACCCAACAATGAGTAGAAGGAAATGACAAGTGATTTTCACAAGTGATTTTAGTTCTTCGATATTATGCAAAGTTATCCTCTTCATTCCCACAACATAGTTTTATTTCTCGTATCAAGATGGAAGCAAATGTTCGGTGTACGTAGAGTTGTATCAGTGGCAGATATGACTTGAGAGAATATTGATGTTACCTTTAGCTCCTTGTGGGTTCGACACTCCATACTTATCACTTCCACCTTTGGAAAGTGCTACGATGATTCCTTGCACTTGAGTATTATCAAGCTCTTTTCTGGCGCAGTTGCCGGGGAGCAATAGCGTGGGGTTGGTATTCTCGTGTATGCTTGTTTGCTTTCTTCACTAAGTAGATTTTGTTTTACCTTTTTGTTTTCTTTAGTTGTGGGTGAAACAACAACAAAAATACAAATTGCAAAATACAAAAAATTACTTGCCCCTTATGCCTAAAAACTTTTTCAAAAAGAGAAGTGATTGGAAGGTTATGTGTTGGAGAAGTGAGGGTCGACCTTGAACACTTGTGTTCATGCTCATGGAAACAATGTAGAATTTTTCATGGAAGTTTCTCAAAAATAAGTATCCCCTTGTATATATACATTGTATTATAAAAATAATGTGCCAAGGTTTGGCTTTAGAATGTTTAAATTGCTTGTTTGGTGTGTGCAAAAGAAAAACAGAAACTTTGGCTGTAGTGTTTGAATTCTTATTTTTTACTGGAGCATGAAAAAATCTTGAAATTTTTACACATTACTGCTCTGCAAAATTTTTGGATTGTCCTATTTTTTTAGAATTTTTGAAGTTACAGAAGTATAGGAAAGATCCAAATTGCTACAGACTGTCCTGTTCTTGACAGATTCTGTTTTCAATGTGTTGTTCACTTATTTTGATGAATCTATGGGTAGTATCGGTGGGTATGAACATGGTGAAGTTGGAATACAGTAGATGTAATGCTCATATGAAATTGGAATGAGTTTACAACAGTACCTAGAGGTAGTGATTTGCTTTATTATACTAACGGATCTCACAAAGTATTTGTTGAGTTTTGTGTGGATGAAGTGTTCGAAGAACGAGGAGTTACCGATATGAGAAGAATAAGGAGAGGCAAGAGTTCAAGCTTGGGGGTGCCCAAGGCACCCCAAGTAAATATTTCAAAGATACTCAAGCATCTAAGCTTGGGGATTCCCCGGTTGGCATCCCATCTTTCTTCTTCAACAATTATTGGTATACCTCGGTTTTTGTTTTGTTCACATGATATGTGTCTTTTGTGTTTATTTTTTCCTTTCTTTCCTTTATGTACCATGCTAGTATGAGATAGTCCTTCATTGATTTATAGAATGCTTCATGTGCT
The DNA here is from genome assembly GCF_018294505.1 of Triticum aestivum. Taxonomy (NCBI): domain Eukaryota; kingdom Viridiplantae; phylum Streptophyta; class Magnoliopsida; order Poales; family Poaceae; genus Triticum; species Triticum aestivum. Next base: position 308,455,639 of record NC_057811.1, on the reverse strand, counting down.
TCACTTAAATCTTTTGAGTATGGCTTTATAGAATGCTCCATGAACTTCACTTATATCTTTTGGAGTATGAATAAGACTATCATCGGAATTGGGCTTGGAAGTGTATCATTAAAAATATCATGCCTAGCTAGAAAGGCATTAAAGAAAAGCGCTTGTTGGGAGACAACCCAATAATTATCCCTACTGTTTTTATGTGTCCAGATGATTAAGTTACTGTAGTAATCATGTTTTATAGCTTTTGTTTCAATAAAGTGCCAAGTAAAGCCTTTGGGGTAGTGTGGATGGTAGTTGACTTGATTCTGTGCAAAAACAGAAACTTTTGCACCCAGTCACAGAATGTTTTAAAATCAGTGGAGCGTTGAAAAATTCTGCATTTTTTACAGATGATTAATATACAAATTGTCTATGCTGTCCTATTTGTTCAAAAAAAATTGGATTAACATAAGTATGGTTGTTATTCAGATCATTACAGACTGTTCTATTTTTGACATATTCTGTTTTCATTGCATAGTTTGCTTGTTTTGTAGTTTCTACGGCTTATATTGCTCAATATAAATTGTAGAAATGATATGGTACAGTAGGCATTGTGTGAGAACAATTATGAATCTTGTCTTGACAGTACCAAAGCGAATGATTTGCCTTTCTCATACTAACCCATCTCACGAAGTTTCGTTAAGTTTTGTGTGATTGAAGTTTTCAAGTTTTTGGTGAGATATCGATATATATGTGGAGAATAAGGAGTGGAAAGACCCTAAGCTTGGGGATTCCCAAGGCACCCCAAGGTAATATTCAAGGAAGACTCAAGCGCCTAAGCTTGGGGATGCCCCGGAAGGCATCACCTCTTTCATCTTCAAAACCATCGGTGTACCTTACTCGGAGCTATATTTTTATTTGTCACAAGATATGTGTTTTGCTTGGAGCGTATTTTTAATTTTACTTGTTCTTTGAATAAAATCATTGGATCTGAAATCTTGAATGAGATAGAGTCCTCCCATCGCTAGTTAATTATTTGACTGCTCATTGTCCTTCACTTATATCTTTTTGGAGTAGTTTGTCATTTACTCATGTGCTTCACTTATATCCAATGTGTAAATGGTTGAATGAGTTGAATATCATAGATTCAAAATTTTATATGCTTCATATGCTTATCCCATGGGGAGTAATGACTTCACTTATAGGAAGTATAGGTGGTAAAATTTATTGAAAGTTAGCAAACTCAACATTGGTCACTTGAACAATTCATGAAAGAATATTGAAGGAAGAGAGATTTCACATATAAATGTACTATTTTGGACATCTTTTGTAATTCTGAGCACTCATTAAAATATGACATGCTAAAGAGTTGACGTTGGACAAGGAAGACAACATAATGAGTTATGTTTTCTTATATCCGAGTAGAAGTTATATTATCATGGATCATCCAAGATGTTGAGCTTGCCTTTCCCCCTCATGCTAGCCAAATTCTTTGCACCAAGTAGAGATACTACTTGTGCTTCCAAACATCCCTTAATCCAGTTTTGCCATGAAAGTTCACCATATCTACCTATGGATTGAGTAAGATCCTTCAAGTAAGTTGTCATCGGTGCAAGCAATAAAAATTTCTCTCTAAATATGTATGATCTATTAGTGTGAAGAAAATAAGCTTTATACGAACTTGTGATATCGAAGAAATAAAAGTGACGGACTGCATAATAAATGTCTTTATCATAAGCGGCAATATAAAGTGACGTTCTTTTGCATTAAGATTTTGTGCATCCAACCATAAAAGCGCGTGACAACCTCTGCTTCCCTCTGCGAAGGGCCTATCTTTTACTTTTATCTTCTACCCTTATACAAGAGTCATGGTGATCATCACCTTCCTTTCTTTTACTCTTTTCCTTTGGCAAGAACTATGTGTTGGAGCGATCCATATATATATATATATATATATATATATATATATATATATATATATATCCACTCGGATGTAGGTTTTCATAAAGTATTATTGTTGACATTACTATTGAGGTAAAAGCTTGGGAGGTAAAACTATAAGCCCCTATCTTTCTCTGTGTCTGATTAAAACTTTGAACCCATAAATATCACGTGAGTGTTAGAAATTGTGAAAGATTAAATGATAGTTGAGTATGTGGAATTTGCTAAATCAAAGCTCTTACATAGACCCTTCCTGAAAATAAGATGAATTACAATTGTTTGATGATTGAGAAGATAGTTTGTTAGTTTTCAAGAAAGTTTATGTTCTATACCTTAATTCGTGAATAGCTTGTTACTTGATCATGAAACGTTTTATAAGATGAGCTACTATTTATGATAAAGAATAATGCTAGAAAAAGTGCTTGGAACTTTCATTGATCAAACTTGTGCACTTGGTAGCATTCACACTTCATAAATTATTTCTTTTATCATTTACCTACTCGAGGACTAGCAGGAATTAAGCTTGGGGATGCTGATACGTCTCCGACGTATCTATAATTTATGAAGTATTCATGCCATGTTTACAACAATTCCATATGATTTTGGTATGATTTGATTAGAACTAACCCGGTCTGACGCTATTTTCAGCAGAACTACCATGGTGTTGTTTTTGTGCAGAAATAAAAGTTCCAGAATGGGATGGAAATCTACGGAGAATATTTTTGGAAAATATCAAAAATACTGGAACAAAAAGATACCAGAGGGGAGTCCCAGGCCCACCACAAGGGTGGGGGGCGCCCTCCGTCCTTGTCATCGCCTCGTGGGTCCCCCTGACTTGCCCCCGACGCCAACAGCCCTATAAATCCTAAAAATCCCAGAACAGAAGAGAGATCGGGAGTTCTGCCGCCGTAAGCCTCTGTAGCCACGAAAAACCAATCTAGGCCCTCTCTGGCCCCCTGCCGGAGAGGGCCAACATCACCGGAGGCCATGGAGGAGGAAGCCGGAGGGGGTTACCATTGCCATGGAGGCCAAGGACCAGAGGGAGAACCTTTCCCCATCTAAGGGGGAGGCCATGGATGAGGAAGCACAAAGGGGAGAACCGCTTCCCCTCTCTCTCGGTGGCGCCGGAGTGCCATCGGGGGAACCATCGCCGCGGTGATCATCTTCATCAACATCACCATCATCATCACCATCCTCATCTCTTTTACGCAGTCCACTCTCCCGCACCCCGCTGTAATCCCCTACTTGAACATGATGCTTTATGCCACATATTATGATCCAATGATGTGTTGCCATCCTATGATGTTTTGAGTAGATTTCTTTTGTGTTTTGGGTTGATTGATGATATAGATTGGTTTGAGTTGTATGTTTTACTTTGTGCTATCCTATGGTGCCTGCCGTGCCGCGCACATGTGAAGGATTCCCGCTGTAGGGTGTTGCAATACGTTCATGATTCGCTTATAGTGGGTTGCTAGAGTGACAAAAGCTTAAAAAACCCGAGTAAGGGGGTTGTTGCGTATGGGATAAAGGGGACTTGATGCTTTAATGGCTATGGTTGGGTTTTACCTTAATGATCTTTAGTAGTTGCGGATGCTTGCTAGAGTTCCAATCATAAGTGCATATGATCCAAGGAGAGAAAGTATGTTAGCTTATGCCTCTCCCTCATATAAAATTGCAATGACGACTACCGATCTTGTTAACAATTGCCTAGGACAATTCCGCACACCGATCCATCATTATTCCACACTCGCTATTTATAATATATAATAATATACTCTAACTTTATATTAACAGCAACCACTTTTATATTTTAGTTCTTCGATATAATGCAAAGTTATCCTCTTCATACCCACAACCTAGTTTTATTTCTCGTATCTAGATGGAAGCAAACGTTCGGTGTACGTAGAGTCGTATCAGTGGTAGATAGGACTTGAGAGAATATTGATCTTACCTTTAGCTCCTTGTGGGTTCGACACTCCATACTTATCACTTCCACCTTTGGAAAGTGCTATGATGATTCCTTGCACTTGAGAATTATCACACACACACACACACCAGGAGAGGGAGCAGCCTAAGCCTTGGCATGTCTTCCTTCTTCCTCCAAACAGCTCTAGGAGCAACTCTGTACTGTTTCATATAAACCACACCCAGTAGGACTAGGGGTATTATCTCTCGAAGAGCCCCGAACTTGGGTATGTCTTGCGTCCCCCGCTGGCTCATATCGACCTCGCCTCTGGAGCCCACCGGTGCCCTCGAGCCTCCTCCTCTCTTTAGCCATCCTTTGGCATATGCCGCGCGCCCACCACGACAGTTGGCGCCCACCATGGGGCAGCTCAAGGTTCCGGTCGGAGACATGTTCCAGACGGGGCTAATCTCTGACTCCGACGAGCCCGTCGCACTGGCAGCCGACGTCATCGACGCGCTCGCCGCCTCCTTCGCCACGCTGCGCATCTCCGATGCGCCCGCGGCCAACAAATACCCTAGCGGGGTGCTCGACATCTCCGACTCTCCCGTTCCCGTCAGTGATGATGTTTCTGCCGGGGCATCGGACCTCTGCGTCCGAGTAGAGGTGCTCGCCAGCGACACCGGCTCCTCCTCGTCCAGCGCTGCGAGGAAGGCCGCCAAAGCCAAGGCCACTGTAGATCGCGCCAACGCGCCCGACCCTCTATGCGCCATGATGCAGAGCCTCCGCGTTCCCATTGCCACCGACGTTGACGCCACCAACACCGTCGAGACCCGAGGAAGGGCGTAAGCGCTTGCTGGACGTGTCCGAGACGCTCGCTGCCGTGCAGCGTCATCTGGATTCCGCTCAGCGGGAGCGCGATGCCGCATACGGCTTCACGCCAACCGCCGCAGAACCCAGCCGGGTCGCTGAGGTGCGGACCCGTGGCAGCGCCCTCGGTGCAATCCCGCCCGTCTATGACACTCCTGTCAAGAATATGCACGCGGCACAAGCGGCCGTCGTCGGCATGGAATGATTGCAGGGCGAGGAGCTGCAGGAGCACCTACAACGCGTGAACGAGCTCGACGTTGCGAACACACAGCAGGACCGCCTCGTCCGTCCCGCGGGATCCGTCTCGCACTGTGCCAACGACCCCAAGCAGTAGAACACGGTGTCCTTGCTGCCTGGCGAAGCCCATTCCGGCCGCACAAGGACCCGACACAACCGCACCACGACGACCAGCGACGGCTTGGGCGACGAGCCGGCTCCGGAAGCCTGACGCCAGCAAGATCCTCCCCTACAATATGGCCGCCGTGCCCGTCCGGCTTTAGCCTACCCGGCCAGGCCCACGCGCCATTGATGACGCGACGCTCGTCACCGCCTCGAGCAGCTCGCCCTCTCCTTGGAGCTGAAGGAGGACAACACTGTTGAGCTGGCTTGCTTCGGTCCCCGCATCCGGGACGAGCCCTTCCATAAAGGGTTCACACTCCCCCGCCACACCCCCAAGTACAATGGCACCATCAAGCCGGAGGACTAGCTCATCGACTACACCACCGCCATCGGCATCGTGGGCGGCAAACGCTGCCTCACCGTACGCTACACCCCGCTCATGCTCCAGGGCTCGGCCCGCACATGGTTGAACAGCTTGCTGGCTGGCAGCATCAGTGCATGCGTCGACTTCGAACAGGCCTTCGTGTGCAACTTCACCACACCTACAAGTGCCCCGGCCGCCCCAGTCAGCTCACCATGTGCATGCAGGGGCCGACGAAAACCGGCCGCGAATACCTCACGCCCTGGACCGAGCTCCGGAACAGCTGCGAAGGCGTCCACGAGGTCCAAGCCATCCAGTACTTCACGAGCGGTTGCCGGGATGGCACCCTCCTCAAGCACAAGCTCCTACGCTCCGAGCCGACCACCATGGCTGTGCCCATGGTCATCGCGGGCAAGTACGCCAACGCCGATTCCGCCATGAAGATCCAGGTGGTGCTGGACGAAGCCGGCAAGGCAAAGCCAGTAGCGCCTCCAAGCCGGCTTGCGAGAGCAGCCGCCAGTAGAACAACCAGCAGAACAACAAACACAGGGCCGACCAGCAGGCCCAGCGCTACGACAACCGCCTCGTCGCGGTCATTGATGTCTACTACGCAACCTTCTTCTTGTAGACGTTGTTGGGCCTCCAAGTGCAGAGGTTTGTAGGACAGTAGCAAATTTCCCTCAAGTGGATGACCTAAGGTTTATCAATCCGTGGGAGGTGTAGGATGAAGATGGTCTCTCTCAAACAACCCTGCAACCAAATAACAAAGAGTCTCTTGTGTCCCCAACACACCCAATACAATGGTAAATTGTATAGGTGCACTAGTTCGGCGAAGAGATGGTGATACGAGTGCAATATGGATGGTAGATATAGGTTTTTGTAATATGAAAATATAAAAACAGCAAGGAAGTAATGATAAAAGTGAGCACAAATGGTATTGCAATGCGTTGAAACAAGGCCTAGGGTTCATACTTTCACTAGTGCAAGTTCTCTCAACAATAATAACATACTTGGATCATATAACTATCCCTCAACATGCAACAAAGAGTCACTCCAAAGTCACTAATAGCGGAGAACAAACGAAGAGATTATGGTAGGGTACGAAACCACCTCAAAGTTATTCTTTCTGATCGATCTATTCAAGAGTCCGTAGTAAAATAACACGAAGCTATTCTTTCCGTTCAATCTATCATAGAGTTCGTACTAGAATAACACCTTAAGACACAAATCAACCAAAACCCTAATGTCACCTCGATACTCCAATGTCACCTCAAGTATCCGTGGATATGAATATACGATATGCATCACACAATCTCAAATTCATCTATTCAACCAACACATAGAACTTCAAAGAGTGCCCCAAAGTTTCTACCGGAGAGTCAAGACGAAAACGTGTGCCAACCCCTATGCATAGGTTCATGGGCGGAACCCGCAAGTTGATCACCAAAACATACATCAAGTGGATCACGTGATATCCCATTGTCACCACAGATAAGCACGGCAAGACATACATCAAGTGTTCTCAAATCCTTAAAGACTCAATCCGATAAGATAACTTCAAAGGGAAAACTCAATCCATTACAAGAGAGTAGAGGGGGAGAAACATCATAAGATCCAACTATAATAGCAAAGCTCGCGATACATCAAGATCGTACCACCTCAAGAACACGAGAGAGAGAGATCAAACACATAGCTACTAGTACATACCCTCAGACCCGAGGGTGAACTACTCCCTCCTCGGAGAGCGCCGGGATGATGAAGATGGCCACCGGTGAGGGATCCCCCCTCCGGCAGGGTGCCAGAACAGGGTCCCGATTGGTTTTTGGGGGCTACAGAGGCTTGCGGCGGCGGAACTCCCGATATATTCTGTTCCCCGATGGTTCTAGGGTATATTGATATATATAGGCGAAAGAAGTCAGTCAGGGGAGCCACGAGGGGCCCACGAGAGTGGGGGGCGCACCCGGTGGGGGGGGGGGGTAGGCACGCCTCCTTGCCTCATGGCCACCTCGTTGCTTCCCTGACGTACACTCCAAGTCTCCTGGATTGCTTCCGTTCCAAAAATAACTCTCCCGAAGGTTTCATTCCGTTTGGACTCCGTTTGATATTCCTTTCCTTCAAAACACTGAAACAAGGGAAAAAACAGGAACTGGCACTGGGCTCTGGGTTAATAGGTTAGTCCCAAAAATAATATAAAAGTGTTTAATAAAGCCCATAAACGTCCAAAACAGATAATATAATAGCATGGAACAATCAAAAATTATAGATACGTTGGAGACGTATCAGCATCCCCAAGCTTAATTCCTGCTCGTCCTCGAGTAGGTAAATGATAAAAACAGAATTTTTGATGTGGAATGCTACCTAACATAATTCTCAATGTAATTTTCTTTATTGTGGCAAGAATATTCAGATCCATAAGATTCAAAACAAAAGTTTAATATTGACATGAAAACAATAATACTTCAAGCATACTAACAAAATAATCATGTCTTCTCAAAATAACATGGCCAAAGAAAGCTATCCCTACAAAATCATATAGCCTGGCTATGCTCTATCTTCATCACACAAAATATTTAAATCATGCACAACCCCGATGACGAGCCAAGCAATTGTTTCATACTTTTGATGTTCTCAAACTTTTTCAATCTTCACGCAATACATGAGCGTGAGCCATGGACATAGCACTATAGGTGGAATAGAATGGTGGTTGTGGAGAAGACAAAAAAGGAGAAGATAATCTCACATCAACTAGGCGTATCAACGGGCTATGGAGATGCCCATCAATAGATATCAATGTGAGTGAGTAGGGATTGCCATGCAACGGATGCACTAGAGCTACAAGTATATGAAAGCTCAACAAAAGAAACTAAGTGGGTGTGCATCCAACTCGCTTGCTCATGAAGACCTAGGGCATTTTGAGGAAGCCCATCATTGGAATATACATGCCAAGTTCTATAATGAAAGATTCCCACTAGTATATGCAAGTGACAACATAGGAGACTCTCTATCATGAAGATCATGGTGCTACTTTGAAGCACAAGTGTGGTAAAAGGATAGTAGCATTGTCCCTTCTCTCTTTTTCTCTCATTTTTTTATTTGGGCCTTTTCTCTTTTTTTATGGCCTCTTTTTTTTAGTCCGGATTCTCATCCCGACTTGTGGGGGAATCATAGTCTCCATCATCCTTTTTATGATAGTTTTTATTATACCTATCTTGGATGCCTATCATATTAGGACTAGTTTCATAACCAAAGCAAATTACCATGCTGTTTAGGACACTCAAAAGAATATAAGTGAAGCATGAGAGTTCATCTATTTCTTCAAAATAAAACCACCGCCGTGCTCTAAAAGATACAAGTGAAGCACTAGAGCAAACGACAAACTACTCCGAAAGATATGAGTGAAGATCAATGAGTAGTTGAATAATTATGCAACTATGTGAAGACTCTCTCTCATTTAAGAATTTCAGATCTTAGTATTTTATTCATACAGCAAGCAAAACAAAAGAAAATAAAATGACGCTCCAAGCAAAACACATATCATGTGGTGAATAAAAATATAGCTTCAAGTAAAGTTACCGTTGAACGAAGACGAAAGAGGGGATGCCATCCGGGGCATCCCCAAGCTTAGGCTCTTGGTTGTCCTTCAATATTACCTTGGGGTTCCTTGGGCATCCCCAAGCTTAGGCTCTTGCCACTCCTTATTCCATAGTCCATCGAATCTTTACCCAAAACTTGAAAACTTCACAACACAAAACTCAACAGAAAACTCGTAAGCTCCATTAGCGAAAGAAAAGAAAACACCACTTCAAGGTACTGTAATGAACTCATTCTTTATTTGTATTTGGTGTTAAACCTACTGTATTCCAACTACTCTATGGTTTATAAACTATTTTACTAACCATATACTCATCAAAATAAGCAAACAACACACGAAAAACAGAATCTGTCAAAAACAGAACAGTCTGTAGTAATCTGTAACTAACGCAAACTTTTGTAACTCAAAAAATTCTGAAATAAACTTCTGGACGTGAGGAATTTGTCTAGTGATCAGGTGAAAAAATAATAAACTAAATATCACTCTCTAGTAAAAAGTTGTAGCTAATCTCGTGAGCGCTAAAGTTTCTGTTTTTTACAACATGATCATATAAACTTTACCCATGTCTTCCCAAAGGTTCTACTTGGCACAAACACTAATTAAAACATAAAACCACATCTAAAGAGAAGATAAATGGATTATTTATTACTGAACAGAACCAAAAATCAAGAAACTAAAATAAAATTGGGTTGCCTCCCAACAAGCGTTAACGTTTAACGCCCCTAGCTAGGCATGATGATTTCAATGATGCTCACATAAGAGATAAGAATTGAAACATAAAGAGAGCATCATGAAGAATATGACTAGCACATTTAAGTCTAACCCACTTCCTATGCATAGGGATTTTGTGAGCAAACAACTTATGGGAACAATAATCAACTAGCATAGGAAGGCAAAACAAGCATAACTTTAAAACTTTAAGCACATAGAGAGGAAACTTGATATTATTGCAATTCCTACAAGCATATATTCCTCCCTCATAATAATTTTCAGTAGCATCATGAATGAATTCAAAAATATAACCAGCACCTAAAGCATTCTTTTCATGATCTACAAGCATATAATTTTTATTACTCTCCACATAAGCAAATTTATTCTCATGAATAGTAGTGGGAGCAAACTCAACAAAATAACTATCATATGATTGAAAATTAAGATCAAGATGACAAGTCTCGTGGTTATCATTATTCTTTAAAGCATACGTGTCATCACAATAATCATCATAGATAGGAGGCATGCTTTCATCATAGTAAATTTGCTCATCAAAGCTTGGGGGACAAAAATATCATCTTCATCAAACATAGCTTCCCCAAGCTTGTGGCTTTGCATATCATTAGCATGATGGATATTCAAGGAATTTGTACTAACAACATTGCAATCATGCTCATCATTCAAATATTTAGTGCCAAACATTCTAATGCATTCTTCTTTTAACACTTTGGCACGATTTTCCTTTCCATCATACTCACGAAAGATATTAAAAAGATGAAGCGTATGAGACAAACTCAATTCCATTTTTTGGTAGTTTTCTTTTATAAACTAAACTAGTGATAAAACAAGAAACAAATTAAAAGATACGATTGCAAGATCTAAAGATATACCTTCAAGCACTCACCTTCCCGGCAACGGCGCTAGAAAAGAGCTTGATGTCTACTACGCAACCTTCTTCTTGTAGACGTTGTTGGGCCTCCAAGTGCAGAGGTTTGTAGGACAGTAGCAAATTTCTCTGAAGTGGATGACCTAAGGTTTATCAATCCGTGGGAGGTGTAGGATGAAGATGGTCTCTCTCAAACAACCCTGCAACCAAATAACAAAGAGTCTCTTGTGTCCCCAACACACCCAGTACAATGGTAAATTGTATAGGTGCACTAGTTCGGCGAAGAGATGGTGATACGAGTGCAATATGGATGGTAGATATAGGTTTTTGTAATCTGAAAAAATAAAAACAGCAAGGTAACTAATGATAAAAGTGAGCACAAACGGTATTGCAATGCGTTGAAACAAGGCCTAGGGTTCATACTTTCACTAGTGCAAGTTCTCTCAACAATAATAACATAATTGGATCATATAACTATCCCTCAACATGCAACAAAGAGTCACTCCAAAGTCACTAATAGCGAAGAACAAACGAAGAGATTATGGTAGGGTACGAAACCACCTCAAAGTTATTCTTTCTGATCGATCTATTCAAGAGTCCGTAGTAAAATAACATGAAGCTATTCTTTCCGTTCAATCTATCATAGAGTTCATACTAGAATAACACCTTAAGACACAAATCAACCAAAACCCTAATGTCACCTAGATACTCTAATGTCACCTCAAGTATCCGTGGGTATGATTATACGATATGCATCACACAATCTCAGATTCATCTATTCAACCAACACATAGAACTTCAAAGAGTGCCCCAAAGTTTCTACCGGAGAGTCAAGACGAAAACGTGTGCCAACCCCTATGCATAGGTTCATGGGCGGAACCCGCAAGTTGATCACCAAAACATACATCAAGTGGATCACGTGATATCCCATTGTCACCACAGATAAGCACGGCAAGACATACATCAAGTGTTCTCAAATCCTTAAAGACTCAATCCGATAAGATAACTTCAAAGGGAAAACTCAATCCATTACAAGAGAGTAGAGGGGGAGAAACATCATAAGATCCAACTATAATAGCAAAGCTCGCGATACATCAAGATCGTACCACCTCAAGAACACGAGAGAGAGAGATCAAACACATAGCTACTAGTACATACCCTCAGCCCCGAGGGTGAACTACTCCCTCCTCGTCATGGAGAGCGCCGGGATGATGAAGATGGCCACTGGTGAGGGATCCCCCCTCCGGCAGGGTGCCGAAACAGGGTCCCGATTGGTTTTTGGTGGCTACAGAGGCTTGCGGCGGCGGAACTCCCGATATATTCTGTTCCCCGATGGTTTTAGGGTATATTGATATATATATAGGTGAAAGAAGTCGGTCAGGGGAGCCACGAGGGGCCCACGAGGGTGGGGGGCGCGCCCAGGGGAGCAGGCGCGCCTCCCTACTTCGTGGCCACCTCGTTGCTTCCCTGACGTACACTCCAAGTCTCCTGGATTGCTTCCGTTCCAAAAATAACTCTCCCGAAGGTTTCATTCCGTTTGGACTCCGTTTGATATTCCTTTTCTTCAAAACACTGAAACAAGGGAAAAAACAGGAACTGGCACTGGGCTCTGGGTTAATAGGTTAGTCCCAAAGATAATTTAAAAGTGTTTAATAAAGCCCATAAACATCCAAAACAGATAATATAATAGCATGGAACAATAAAAAATTATAGATACGTTGGAGACGTATCGGCCGTCGAGCATGCACCCGCGGCTGAGCCGGCCGCCAAACACCGGCAAATCGGCAAGACGGCGTGGCAACCCGCCATGAGCTTCGTGGAGATGCTCGACACTCCCTGCAAGCACCACAGCAGCGCGAGGCCGTCCACGCACACGCTTGGATAGTGCGCCATCACCAAGCGCATCATGAGGGGCGACATCCCGCCCCCTCAAGCTTCGGCTCTAGGAGAGGGGCCGCCGGCTCCGCCTCCTCCGCCCCTGCCCCCGTCCAACGGTGTGATGCGCGATAATGTCTACCCCAACCAGAACGCGAGCTACGTCATCTGCACTAGCCTTGGCGACGACAAGCGTAGCGAGCGCCTGCTCCGGCAGGAGGTGAACACCGTCATCCCGGCCAAGCCAGAATACATGCACTGGTCGGAATGCCCGATCAGCTGGACCCAGGAAGACCACCCGGCCGTCATGCCGAACCCGAGTGGCTACGCGCTCGTCCTCAACCCCACCATCGTCGCGCCCTGGCGCACGTGCAAGTTCTCGCGAGTCCTCATTGATGGCGGGAGCAGCACCAACATCCTCTACCGCGACACCATGACCAAACTTGGCCTCGAGGCCAAGGACATGGAGCCATCCCAGACGGTCTTCCACAACATCGTACCCGGCCTCTCCATCGACGTCCTGTTCGGCACAAGCGACCATTTCTTGCGCGAGCCGATCTGGTTCGAGGTAGTGGACCTGTCCAGCGCGTACCACGCGCTGCTGGGCCGGCCTACGCTCGCCAAGTTCATGGCGGTCCCCCACTACGCCTACCTGAAGATGAATCTGCCAGGTCCAAAGGGCCTCATCACCATCACCGGCGACTATGCAAGTCCCTGGAATGCGCCCAAGCCGGCGCCAAACTGGCCGAGTCGCTGGTCATAGCCAAGGAGCGGCGCCAGCTCGACCGTATTGTCCCGCTGGCAACAAGACGCCGGTCGTGCCAGCTTCAGCTAAGGAGCCGGCTAGCGAGGCCTCGTTCCAGCCCTCCAAGGAGACCAAGAAGGTCAAGCTGAACCCTGAGGACCCCATCTGCAGCATGTACGTCGTCGTGGGCACCTGCCTCGACAGCAAATAGGAAGGCGAGCTCGTCGACTTCCTCCGTGAGAATTGGGATATCTTTGCATGGACCCCAAAGGACATGCCGAGTATTCCGAGGAAGTACGCCGAGCACAAACTTCACATCCGAAAGGACGCCAAGCCTATCCGTCAACCCCTACGTCGCTTTTCAGAGGAGAAGAGAAGAACCATCGGTGAAGAGGTCGCCAAGCTTCTGGCGGTCGGCTTCATCATGGAAGTGTTTCACCCCGATTGGCTGGCCAACCCAATCCTCGTCCTGAAGAAGAACAACACCTGGTGCATGTGCATAGACTACACCAGCCTGAACAAGGCTTGCCCCAAGGATCCTTTCACCCTCCCGCGGATTGATCAAGTCATCGACTCCATCGCCTGCTGCGAGCTCCTGTCCTTCCTGGATGCTTACTCCGGCTATCATCAGATCAAGCTGGACCCGGCCGACGCCCTGAAGACGTCCTTCATCATGCCCTTCGAGGCGTATTGCGACATCACCATGTCGTTCGGCTTGAAGAATGCCGGCGCCACCTTCCAGCGCTACATGCAGAAATGCTTGCTGACGCAACTCGGCCGCACCATCCATGTCTATGTGGACGACATCATGGTGAAAACCAAGCAGCACCTCATGCTCCTCGACAATATGAGGGAGACCTTTGCCAATCTGTGCGAGTACCAAATCAAGCTCAACCCGGAGAAGTGCGTTTTCGGCGTGCCGGCCAGAAAGCCACTCGGCTTGCTCGTCTCGGAGCACGGCATTGAGGCGAACCTGGAGAAGATCAAGGCCTAAGTACTGCGCGCTCCTTCCAAGGGCCGAACTCCTTGTCATAGACTGGAACCCGGCTATTCGACTCGCGCGGGGGGGGGGGTGAGGCCCGAAGGGGAAGCAAGCAAGAAAACGGCTCGAAAAACAGAAAGCAAAAGCATAAACACTCGCGAGAATAATTACATCATTATAAAATAGGCCCAAGGCCAAAGTTCATTACATTCACCTAAACATCCTAGTGGGTGGGTGGACCTGCTACTTAACAAAGATACTGGAAAGATAAACAGGGCGGCTTCAGCTTCACACGGCTCTAGCGTCGGGTCGCGCAGTTGCTGGCTCCCCCTCGGTGGCCTCCGGGTTCACCGAGGCGCCGGTATCTTCCAACCCGGCGTCCTCGTTCGCATAAGGACCCGACTACTCAGAGCTGCCTTCCTAGTCGTCCAGCTATAGGCCAAAGTCGTCAGGAGGAACGACCCCGTCGTCATCTGTCCGCTCCAGCTGGAACTCATTGTGCAGCGAGAACTCGGCTATGTAGCTGGCCCTGGCGGCGGTCCGGCCAGCCTCCGCCTGCAACTAGCGCTCCCCTCCAGCTCGTTGGCCCATCAGCCGCTACAGCACCAGGTCCAGGTACCAGGACATGACGAACCTGAGCGCCATCTCGGCGCTAGTGCGCGTGGTGGAGACGCGCCACGCGTGAAGCCGCGCCGGCCCGGCCTCCAGCCACCGCGCCAGCCGCGTGATGCTGTTCAACGCAACGGTGCTAGGCCAGAGGGCCGCCGTCATTCCCGCACCAGCCTCGGAGACCCGCGCCATCTGCTCGCCCAAGACGTGCAGGCGAGCCTCGGCGGCGGTCATGATCTCCGAGAAATTCCAGGCGACGTTCGGGTCAACCCTGGTGCCCACGACCCCCCTGCGGCGACTGCTGAAAGCGAACGGCCTCCTCTGCCACCCTGTGCGTCTCCGGGGAGTGCCCTGTCAAAAAGAAGAGCAGGACAAGTCAGCAACAAAAAGAAAAGGAAGCTGGTTTCACAGCCCGGCAGAATCAAAAGGAAGCACTTACTCGCGAAGGTCTCGTCCAGGTCCTGCGCTTCGAGCAACATACCGTGCCACTCCCGGTTGCCGGCACGGTTGTGGTCCTCGAGCGCCTTCTCCAGCCGGGCGACCTTAACGACGGCCGCCTTCAGCTCAGCGTTCTTGGCGGCGGTCGCCTTCTCATGCTCCTCCTTGAGGAGGAGGAGCTCTGCCTGGTGACCCTCCGTCGCCGTCTTCAGGCGCTCCACCTCGGCCTGGAGTTGGCCCTTGTTGTCGGCCAGCCGGTCGCACTACTCGCCGGCTTCGACGAGAGCCCGCTAGGCCTCCGTTGCCTTGGCCACCTCTTCCTTGAGGCGCTCCACCTCGGCCTGAAGCTGGCTCTTGTCACCGGCCCGCTGCTCCTGCAACCGCCCGGCTTCAGCAAGTGGCTGATGGGCCTCCGCCGTCTCTGCCTTCAGCTCCCCACCTCGACCCGAAGCCGGTCGGCATAAGCAACAGCTCGGTCTTGCTGGTGGCTGGCTCGGATCAGCTGGTTCGCCAAGCCGGCACCTTGGCTGCGGCGGCTGCATAACCAAGACTCAGAATCAAAACAAGGTCAAGACTACTTTGAGATTCGACCAAACTACTACGTAGTTGGCCCGAATCTCGGGGGCTACATCCAGTGGGTACGCTAGTGCCCCCCACTAAGAGCACACGAGAAACTTACCTTCGGCAAGGTGGAGCGCCTCCTCCCTGGCAGCGAGCCGCGCAGTGAGCTGCTGGTGCTTGTCCAGAAGCCGGTTGTAGACACCGACCCGGTAAGCATCCAGTTGCCGCGGAGAGCGAGAATCAGCACATGACAGAGCATTTAAGATTCGACCCAACTACTACGTAGTTGGCCTGAATCTCGGGGGCTACACCTAGTGGGTGCGCTAACGCGCCCCATTGACCAGCCGCAAGGAAAAAGACGAAGGGAAGAACTTACCAGCATGGCGCGCTCTAGCTCCCGTGCCCGCTCCGCTTCGGCCTGAGCGAAGGCCTGAACCCGCTCTGCGCGCCCGCGGAGACGTTGGCTCACGGTGGCTATCGCCGCCTCCTCCTGCCTTAGAGGCCCGAAGACGGCTTGGCTGGGCCCAGCCCGAGCTGGCTGCGACCCGGCGGCCTGACGACCCCCTGGCCTGATCACCTGGGCATGCTCGCCACCTCCTCCACGGCCGGCGTCCCCTCTGACACGACGGCTGGTGTCGCCTGCGGTGCCGCGTCCTACGACGCCCCGTCTGCCGTCGCCTGCGGTGCCTCCTCCAAGGCGTCCCCGTTGCCTCCTCCCTCCACCTCCACCCACTCGACCACGTTGGTCCGCGGCGGGGTATCATCCTCGATCACCACGACCTCCCGGTCGTCCACCACCATCTCCGCCTGGCCATCCTGGCCGCGCTCCCCCTCCGACGACGGCATGAAAACAGTCATCGCCGGCTCCATGCCCACCGGCATCTCAGGCCACGCCGGCTCCTCGGCGGCCTGCTCCCTCGCCGACGTGGCCCTGGCCCAAGCCTGGGCCGACGCCGTCTCCATCTCTGCCTCGGCCCTGCTCTAGTCCCGCCGGGCCAGGCCCTCGGTGTCGGCCGGGTCCAGGCCAAGGTCCCGGTCGGGCACCTCCTCATCCCGGTCGATGGCGCTGGACCGGGTCCTCCGGAACACAGTGTCGCCCCCGAACGCGGCCTCCATCGCCACCAACGCCATTGGCGGCGTGAAGCACGACGAAATGAGCGCCTAAGGGAAAAAGCTATTCGGTGGTTCACCAGAGTCAACAAAAAAGAACATACCCAACCACAAGAGGGACGATTGGTCTCGCCGGCGCCACCGGCGGGACGTGGCGTTTCTTCTTGGTGGGCGGCTTGGCACCAACCGCCGGGTCCGCCGCGTGCTTCGCTGCCTGCTTTCGGGGCGCCACGTCCCCCTTCCCGTGCGGCCGGCTAGCCGTCGCCGGCGCACGGGATGACCCGTCCCCAGCCGCATCGCCGCCTCCTCCCCTTGGTGCCGCTGTGTCACCAACCTGCGTCATCATCCCCGTGCCAGCCTTCGACCAGCATCACAAGGAATCAAAACGCGGAATCTTACCGACATGGCGCACTGCGCCGGCATCGGCGTCGGCCGCCTCTGGGTCCCTGCCGAGGACCGCCGCCTCCTCCGAGCCGACCCGCATCACCTGCGTCGTCACCCCGTCATACGGATGCCGGATGGCATTCAGCACCACCTCCCTCGTTGCGTCGGGACGGAGAAGAAGATGAGAAGCAACAAAGTACAAGGATCAAGGACTCACCACCGGTGCCGGGTTCCCGTGGTTGTAGGGAGGCTTCCCAAATCACCACTCCTCCTTCAGCCCGGCCTTCGAAATATCGTTGACCCGGCTGGCGATCTGCTCCGGCAGCAGGCGCCGGGGCGACATCCTGTTGGGGTCTTGAAGGCCGGTCATTTGGCCAATGATGTGGGTGCGGCGCTACAGCGGCAGCACCCGACGCATGATGAAGGCGGCGATGAGATCTGTATTGGTGAGCCCCTCACGCGTCGCCATCTCCATCACCCGGGCACACAGATTGAGCACCTCCTGCGACGGATTCTTGGGGAAGTAGGACCACTTGGTCTTCCCCTGCGCCGTCGCGTCTATGAAGGGCGAAAAGTTGATGTGGTCCACGCCGAGGTTCCAGACATAGAAGGAGTTCTGCCATTTCTTCGTAGAATCCTCCAGCGGCATCTTGGGGCACCCCGCGCGTCCGCATCGAGACGACGACGGCCCCACAGGTAGACATGACTCCGGCCACCGGCCCTTGCTGCTTCAGGAAGAAGAAGCAGACCTAAAGGTCGACGGTGGGATCGACGCCCAGATACCCCTCACACAGGGTAACAAATCCCGAGAGCTGCAGAATGGCGTTCGCGCCCAGATGGTGCGGCTGGAGCCCGAAGAACTCCAGGAACGCGCGAAAGAAGTTGCTCGCGGGGAGATCAAACCCGCGCTTGAAGTGCGTGAAGAAGACCACGCGCTCGGTCCCCTCCGGCCGCGGCTCCTGCTCGCCGTCCGGCAGGCACACGGTCACCTCCATCTCCGACGGCAACCGTCGCGTGTCGCGCAAGTACTGGACGTCCCCTGCGGTGATGGTGGATCCCATCCACGAGCCTGATGGCAGCGCCAACAATGGTGCGGGGCGCGAGAGAGAAGACAAGAAGAAAGAGTGGCGGCGAAGTCTCGCTCAAGAACGACAGAGCGTCCCAGCGCGCGGCGATCGCAGAAGCAAGAACGAGGGAAAGAAGAAGATGGGGGCGCGAGCGAGAATGATCTCCGCCGCCCCCTCCTCCCAATTTATATGCCGCGGCCCAAACGTGGGGAAGTGGGATCGGTTGTGCCCGCCCCTCCCACTTCCCGCAATAAGTGTGCGTGTACCACGCACATTAACTACCTTGAGAATGGCAACCGCCTGCGGATGCCGGAATAAATCCGCGCGGGTGGGCCGAGGGCGCAAAGTGGTGGGCCCCAGCCCGCTGCCCTGTCTCGTCGCGCGCGTGGCCTGTCAGGCCTCTTTGGATCCCGAGCGCCACGTGGCGCCCGCGCCAAACCCAAGAGATCACGTCCCTCCCCTTTCAAGATTCGGCGGACTCCTCGGTTTCCCGCCCATGCCGGGATGCCGCGATCCAACTTTCGGAAGCCGGCACACAATGGGTGTTGCCGGACCCGGCAGTCGCAAGCTTCATCAACGGCTGCCTTATCAGGGGGGGGGGACTGCGAAGGCCCCCCTGCTTGGAGCCGGCGAGCCTTCATAGCTTCGGGGACTACTGTCGTGGGGATGAACCCCGGGCAGCCAACAGAACCCGGATCCTTTTTCAAAAACATCGGGGCAACAACGCCCCTCAATCCGCCTCACACTTGGCTGGGTTCCTCAAGCCGGCCAAGCTCATCGACCCGGCCAACACTACATCCTGGACAGGCCGGTTGGCGCATGCCGGTCGAACCCGACAAACCAAGACTTCTCCAGCAAGCCAGCTCCCGTGTGGCGTCGTCCTCAACCCGGCCACAGGTCAGCTCTCGTCCCATCGAAGGCATGCGACGGGACATGTCCCCATAAAGGGGATGAGCATGGCAATAGTGCTCCACCAGCTCCTCTGACCAGCAGGGGTGTGGCAAGAATGGCCCACCTACTCCGCTGACTGAGGCCGGTGTGGCTACAGTGTGCCCCTCGTCACTGCTGAAGCAAGCCAACGGCGACCAGGTGGTGCGCCACTATAGCCGAGTGGGCCCAACCACTCCCTAACGATCGACAAGATGGAGAACAGTGCCCTCTAGCGCACGGGGCCCGCGCTCGGAGAACCCGGTGAGCCCTGGCACCCGGTAGGCCCCAGCACCGGCTTCCCGGACACTGACATCCCAGCCCTACGGCCTTGTATCTTTACCACTGTAACCTTGGGGGTTTGACCTATAAAATGTTGGGAATCGTAGCATAATTTTAAAATTTTCCTACGCTCACCAAGATGCATCTATGGAGTATACTAGCAACGAGGGGAAAGGAGTGCATCTACATACCCTTGTAGATCGCGAGCGGAAGCGTTCCAATGAACGTGGATGACGGAGTCGTACTCGCCGTGATCCAAATCACCGATGACTGAGTGCCGAACGGACGACACCTCCGCGTTCAACACATGTATGATGCAGCGACGTCTCCTCCTTCTTGATCCAGCAAGGGGGAAGGAGAGGTTGATGGAGATCCAACAGCACGACGGCGTGGTGGTGGATGTAGCGGGTCTCTGGAAGGGCTTCGCCGAGCTTCTGCGAGAGAGAGAGAGGTGTTGCAGGGGAGGAGGGAGGCGCCCAAGGCTGTAGTGTACTGCCCTCCCCCCTTTATATAGGCCCCTGGGGGGGTGCGCCACCCTGGAGATGAGATCCAAAGGAGGGGGGGCGGCGGCCACAAGGGGGGGAAGGGGTTGCCTTGCCCCCCAAGGCAAGGGGGAACTCCCCCCCCTTAGGGTTCACAACCCTAGGCGCATGGGGGGAGGCCCAAGGGGGGCACCCCAGCCCACTAAGGGCTGGTTCCCTTCCACTTTCAGCCCACGGGGCCCTCCGGGATAGGTGGCCCCACCCGGTGGACCCCCGGGACCCTTCCGGTGGTCCCGGTACAATACCGGTAACCCCCGAAACTTTCCCGGTGGCCGAAACTGGACTTCCTATATATAATTCTTCACCTCCGGACCATTCCGGAACCTCTCGTGACGTCCGGGATCTCATCCGGGACTCCGAACAACTTTCGGGTTTCCGCATACATATATCTCTACAACCCTAGCATCACCGAACCTTAAGTGTGTAGACCCTACGGGTTCGGGAGACATGCAGACATGACCGAGACGCCTCTCCAGTCAATAACCAACAACGGGATCTGGATACCCATGTTGGCTCCCACATGTTCCACGATGATCTCATCGGATGAACCACGGTGTCGAGGATTCAATCAATCCGTATGCAATTCCTTTTGTCAATCGGTATGTTACTTGCCCGAGATTCGATCGTCGGTATCCCAATACCTTGTTCAATCTCGTTACCGGCAAGTCTCTTTACTCGTACCGCAATGCATGATCCCGTGACTAACGCCTTAGTCACATAGAGCTCATTATGATGATGCACTACCGAGTGGGCCCAGAGATACCTCTCCGTCACACGGAGTGACAAATCCCAGTCTCGATCCGTGCCAACCCAACCGACACTTTCCGAGATACCCGTAGTGCACCTTTATAGTCACCCAGTTACGTTGTGACGTTTGGCACACCCAAAGCACTCCTACGGTATCCGGGAGTTGCACGATCTCATGGTCTAAGGAAAAGATACTTGACATTGGAAAAGCTCTAGCAAACGAAACTACACGATCTTTTATGCTATGCTTAGGATTGGGTCTTGTCCATCACATCATTCTCCTAATGATGTGATCCCGTTATCAATGACATCCAATGTCCATAGTCAGGAAACCATGACTATCTGTTGATCAACGAGCTAGTCAACTAGAGGCTTACTAGGGACACTTTGTGGTCTATGTATTCACACATGTATTACGATTTCCGGACAATACAATTATAGCATGAATAATAGACAATTACCATGAACAAAGAAATATAATAATAACCATTTATTATTGCCTCTAGGGCATATTTCCAACAGTCTCCCACTTGCACTAGAGTCAATAATCTAGTTACATTGTGATGAATCGAACACCCATTGCGTCCTGGTGTTGATCATGTTTTGCCCTAGGGAGAGGTTTAGTCAACGGATCTGCTACATTCAGGTCCGTATGTACTTTACAAATATCTATGTCTCCATTTTGAACACTTTCATGAATGGAGTTGAAGCGACGCTTGATATGCCTGGTCTTCCTGTGAAACCTGGGCTCCTTCGCAAGGGCAATGGCTCCACTGTTGTCACAGAAGAGAGTCATCGGGCCCGACGCATTGGGAATCACCCCTAGGTCGGTAATGAACTCCTTCATCCAGACTGCTTCCTGTGCCGCCTCCGAGGCTGCCATGTACTCCGCTTCACATGTAGATCCCGCCACGACGCTTTGCTTGCAACTGCACCAGCTTACTGCTCCTCCATTCAATATATACACGTATCCGGTCTGTGACTTTGAGTCATCCAGATCTGTGTCGAAGCTAGCGTCGACGTAAACCTTTACGACGAGCTCTTTGTCACCTCCATAAACGAGAAACATATCCTTAGTCCTCTTCAGGTACTTCATGATATTCTTGACCGCTATCTTGTGTTCCTTGCCGGGATTACTTTGGTACCTTCCTACCAAACTTACGGCAAGTTTTACATCAGGTCTGGTACACAGCATGGCATACATAATAGACCCTATGGCCGAGGCATAGGGGATGACACTCATCTTTTCTCTATCTTCTGCCGTGGTCGGGTATTGAACCGTGCTCAACTGCACACCTTGCAATACAGGCAAGAACCCCTTCTTGGACTGATCCATATTAAACTTCTTCAATATCTTGTCAAGGTATGTACTCTGTGAAAGACCAATGAGGCGTCTTGATCTATCTCTATAGATCTTGATGCCTAATATATAAGCAGCTTCTCCAAGGTCCTTCATTGAAAAACACTTATTCAAATAGGCCTGTATACTCTCCAAGAATTCTATATCATTTCCCATCAACAGTATGTCATCCACATATAATATGAGAAATGCTACAGAGCTCCCACTCACTTTCTTGTAAACACAGGCTTCTCCATAAGTCTGTGTAAACCCAAACGCTTTGATCATCTCATCAAAGCGAATGTTCCAACTCCGAGATGCTTGCACCAGCCCATAGATTGAGCGCTGGAGCTTGCATACTTTGTTAGCATTCTTAGGATCGACAAAACCTTCCGGCTGCATCATATACAACTCTTCCTTAAGGAAGCCGTTAAGGAATGCCGTTTTGACGTCCATCTGCCATATCTCATAATCATAGTATGCGGCAACTGCTAACATGATTCGGACGGACTTCAGCTTCGCTATGGGTGAGAAAGTCTCATCGTAGTCAACCCCTTGAACTTGTCGATAACCCTTAGCGACAAGTCGAGCTTTGTAGATGGTCACATTACCATCCGCGTCCATCTTCTTCTTAAAGATCCATTTGTTTTCTATGGCCCGCCGCTCATCGGGCAAGTCAGTCAAAGTCCATACTTTGTTTTCATACATGGATTCTATCTCGGATTTCATGGCTTCTAGCCATTTGTCGGAATCCGGGCCCGCCATCGCTTCTTCATAGTTCGAAGGTTCACCGTTGTCTAACAACATGATTTCCAGGACAGGGTTGCCGTACCACTCTGGTGCGGAACGTGTCCTTGTGGACCTACGAAGTTCAGTAACTTGATCCGAAGCTTCATGATCATCATCATTAACTTCCTCCCCAGTCGGTGTAGGCACCACAGGAACATTTTCCCGCGCTGCGCTACTTTCCGGTTCGGAAGGGGTGACTATCACCTCATCAAGTTCCACTCTCCTCCCACTCAATTCTTTCGAGAGAAACTCCTTCTCTAGAAAGGACCCATTCTTGGCAACGAAGATCTTGCCTTTGGATCTGAGGTAGAAGGTGTACCCAATAGTTTCCTTAGGGTATCCTATGAAGACGCATTTTTCCGATTTGGGTTCGAGCTTTTCAGGTTGAAGTTTCTTGACATAAGTATCGCATCCCCAAACTTTTCGAAACGACAGCTTAGGTTTCTTCCCAAACCATAATTCGTACGGTGTCGTCTCAACGGATTTCGACGAAGCCCTATTTAAAGTGAATGCGGCAGTCTCTAAAGCATAGCCCCAAAATGAGAGCGGTAAATCGGTAAGAGACATCATAGATCGCACCATATCCAATAGAGTGCGATTACGACGTTCGGACACACCATTTCTCTGAGGTGTTCCAGGCGGCGTGAGTTGTGAAACTATTCCACATTTCCTTAAGTGTGCACCAAACTCGTGACTTAAATATTCTCCACCACGATCTGATCGTAGGAATTTTATTCTCCTGTCACGTTGATTCTCAACTTCACTCTGAAATTCCTTGAACTTTTCAAAGGTTTCAGACTTGTGTTTCATCAGGTAGACATACCCATATCTACTTAAATCATCAGTGAGAGTGAGAACATAACGATATCCTCCGCGAGCCTCAACACTCATTGGACCACACACATCGGTATGTATGATTTCCAATAAGTTGGTTGCTCGCTCCATTGTTCCGGAGAACGGAGTCTTGGTCATCTTACCCATGAGGCATGGTTCGCACGTGTCAAATGATTCATAATCAAGAGACTCCAAAAGTCCATCTGCATGGAGCTTCTTCATGCGCTTGACACCAATGTGACCAAGGCGGCAGTGCCACAAGTATGTGGGACTATCGTTATCAACTTTACATCTTTTGGTATTCACACTATGAACATGTGTAACATCACGTTCGAGATTCATCAAAAATAAACCATTGACCAGCGGGGCATGACCATAAAACATATCTCTCAAATAAATAGAACAACCATTATTCTCAGATTTAAATGAGTAGCCATCTCGAATTAAACGAGATCCAGATACAATGTTCATGCTCAAAGCTGGCACTAAATAACAATTATTGAGGTTTAAAACTAATCCCGTGGGTAGATGTAGAGGTAGCGTGCCAACGGCGATCACATCGACCTTGGAACCATTCCCGACGTGCATCGTCACCTCGTCCTTTGCCAGTCTCCGTTTATTCCGTAGTTCCTGCTTTGAGTTACAAATGTGAGCAACCGCACCGGTATCAAATACCCAGGAGCTACTACGAGTACTGGTAAGGTACACATCAATTACTTGTATATCACATATACCTTGGGTGTTGCCGGCCTTCTTCTTGTCCGCTAAATATTTGGGGCAGTTCCGCTTCCAGTGACCACTTCCCTTGCAATAAAATCACTCATTCTCGGGCTTGGGTCCATTCTTTGACTTCTTCCCGGTAACTGGCTTACCGGGCGCGGCAACTCCCTTGCCATCCTTCTTGAAGTTCTTCTTACCCTTGCCCTTCTTGAACTTAGTGGTTTTATTCACCATCAACACTTGATGTTCTTTTCTGATCTCTACCTCAGCTGATTTCAGCATTGAATATACCTCAGGAATGGTCTTTTCCATCCCCTGCATATTGAAGTTCATCACAAAGCTCTTGTAGCTTGGTGGAAGCGACTGGAGGATTCTGTCAACGACCGCGTCATCCGGGAGATTAAATCCTAGCTGAGACAAGCGGTTGTGCAACCCAGACATTCTGAGTATGTGCTCACTAACAGAACTGTTCTCCTCCATTTTACAGCTGAAGAACTTGTCGGAGACATCATATCTCTCGACCCGGGCATGAGCTTGAAAAACCAGTTTCAGCTCCTCGAACATCTCATATGCTCCATGTTTCTCAAAACGCTTTTGGAGACCCGGTTCTAAGCTGTAAAGCATGCCGCACTGAACGAGGGAGTAATCATCAGCACGCTGCTGCCAAGCGTTCATAACGTCTTGGTTCTCAGGGATTGGTGCTTCACCTAGCGGTGCTTCTAAGACATAATCTTTCTTGGCTGCTATGAGGATGATCCTCAGGTTTTGGACCCAGTCCGTATAGTTGCTGCCATCATCTTTCAGCTTGGTTTTCTCTAGGAACGCGTTGAAATTGAGGACAACGTTGGCCATTTGATCTACAAGACATAGTGTAAAGATTTTAGACTAAGTTCATGATAATTGAGTTCATCTAATCAAATTATTTAATGAACTCCCACTCAGATAGACATCCCTCTCGTCATCTAAGTGAAACATGATCCGAGCTTAACTAGGCCGTGTCCGATCATCACGTGAGACGGACTAGTCAAGATCGGTGAACATCTCCATGTTGATCGTATCTTCTATATGACTCATGCTCGACCTTTCGGTCCTCCGTGTTTCGAGGCCATGTCTGTACATGCTAGGCTCGTCAAGTCAACCTAAGTGTATTGCGTGTGTTTCGAGGCCATGTCTGTACATGCTAGGCTCGTCAACACCTGTTGTATTCGAACGTTAGAATCTATCACACCCGATCATCACGTGGTGCTTCGAAACAACGAACCTTCGCAACGGTGCACAGTTAGGGTGAACACTTTCTTGAAATTATTATAAGGGATCATCCTACTTGCTACCGTCGTTCTAAGCAAATAAGATGCAAAAACATGATAAACATCACATGCAATCAAATAGTGACATGATATGGCTAATATCATCATGCTCCTTTGATCTCCATCTTCGGGGTACCATGATCATCTTTATCACCGGCATGACACCATGATCTCCATCATTGTGTCTTCATGAAGTCGTCACACCAAGATTACTTCTACTTCTATGGCTAACCCATTTAGCAACAAAGTAAAGTAATTTACATGGCGTTATTCAATGACACGCAGGTCATGCAAAATAATAAAGACAACTCCTATGGCTCCTGCCGGTTGTCATACTCATCGACATGCAAGTCGTGATTCCTATTACAAGAATATGATCAATCTCATACATCACATATATCATTCACCACATCTTCTGGCCATATCACATCACATAGCACTTGCTGCAAAAACAAGTTAGACGTCCTCTAATTGTTGTTGCAAGTTTTTACGTGGTTTGTAGGTTTCTAGCAAGAACGTTTCTTACCTACGTATGACCACAACGTGATTTGCCAATTTCTATTTACCCTTCATAAGGACCCTTTTCATCGAATCCGTTTCGACTAAAGTAGGAGAGACAGACACCCGCTAGCCACCTTATCATCTAGTGCATGTCAGTCGGTGGAACCTGTCTCACGTAAGTGCACGTGTAAGGTCGGTCCGGGCCGCTTCATCCTACAATGCCGCCGAAACAAGAAACGACTAGTAGCGGCAAGAAGAATTGGCAAACTCAACGCCCACAACTGCTTTGTGTTCTACTCGTGCATAGTAACTACGCATAGGCCTGGCTCATGATGCCACTGTTGGGAATCGTAGCATAATTTTAAAATTTTCCTACGCTCACCAAGATGCATCTATGGAGTATACTAGCAACGAGGGGAAAGGAGTGCATCTACATACCCTTGTAGATCGCGAGCGGAAGCGTTCCAATGAACGTGGATGACGGAGTCGTACTCGCCGTGATCCAAATCACCGATGACCGAGTGCCGAACGGACGGCACCTCCGCGTTCAACACACGTACGATGCAGCAACGTCTCCTCCTTCTTGATCCAGCAAGGGGGAAGGAGAGGTTGATGGAGATCCAACAGCACGACGGCGTGGTGGTGGATGTAGCGGGTCTCCGGCAGGGCTTCGCCGAGCTTCTGCGAGAGAGAGAGGTGTTGCAGGGGAGGAGGGAGGCGCCCAAGGCTGTAGTGTACTGCCCTCCCTCCCCCCCTTTATATAGGCCCCTGGGGGGGTGCGCCGGCCCTGGAGATGAGATCCAAAGGGGGGGGCGGCGGCCACAAGGGGGGGAAGGGGTTGCCTTGCCCCCCAAGGCAAGGGGGAACTCCCCTCCTTAGGGTTCCCAACCCTAGGCGCATGGGGGGAGGCCCAAGGGGGGCGCCCCAGCCCACTAAGGGCTGGTTCCCTTCCACTTTCAGCCCATGGGGCCCTCCGGGATAGGTGGCCCCACCCGGTGGACCCCCGGGACCCTTCCGGTGGTCCCGGTACAATACCGGTAACCCCCGAAACTTTCCCGGTGGCCGAAACTGGACTTCCTATATATAATTCTTCACCTCCGGACCATTCCGGAACCTCTCGTGACGTCCGGGATCTCATCCGGGACTCCGAACAACTTTCAGGTTTCCGCATACATATATCTCTATAACCCTAGCGTCACCGAACCTTAAGTGTGTAGACCCTACGGGTTCGGGAGACATGCAGACATGACCGAGACGCCTCTCCGGTCAATAACCAACAGCGGGATCTGGATACCCATGTTGGCTCCCACATGTTCCACGATGATCTCATCGGATGAACCACGGTGTCGAGGATTCAATCAATCCCGTATGCAATTCCCTTTGTCAATCGGTATGTTACTTGCCCGAGATTCGATCGTCGGTATCCCAATACCTTGTTCAATCTCGTTACCGGCAAGTCTCTTTACTCGTACCGCAATGCATGATCCCGTGACTAACGCCTTAGTCACATAGAGCTCATTATGATGATGCATTACCGAGTGGGCCCAGAGATACCTCTCCGTCACACGGAGTGACAAATCCCAGTCTCGATCCGTGCCAACCCAACAGACACTTTCGGAGATACCCGTAGTGCACCTTTATAGTCACCCAGTTACGTTGTGACGTTTGGCACACCCAAAGCACTCCTACGGTATCCGGGAGTTGCACGATCTCATGGTCTAAGGAAAAGATACTTGACATTGGAAAAGCTCTAGCAAACGAAACTACACGATCTTTTATGCTATGCTTAGGATTGGGTCTTGTCCATCACATCATTCTCCTAATGATGTGATCCCGTTATCAATGACATCCAATGTCCATAGTCAGGAAACCATGACTATCTGTTGATCAACGAGCTAGTCAACTAGAGGCTTACTAGGGACACTTTGTGGTCTATGTATTCACACATGTATTACGATTTCCGGACAATACAATTATAGCATGAATAATAGACAATTACCATGAACAAAGAAATATAATAATAACCATTTATTATTGCCTCTAGGGCATATTTCCAACATAAAACCCCCAGGAGCCCTCCATGTACACGGGCGATCACACAAGAAGAACACCAACGTCCATTAGCACACACACACACACACTAGGAGAGGGAGCAGCCTAAGCCTTGGCTTGTTTTCCTTCTTCCTCCAAACAACTCTAGGAGCAACTCTATACTATTTCATATAAACCACACTCGGCAGGACTAGGGGTATTATCTCTCCGGAGAGCCCCGAACCTGGGTATGTCTTGCATCCATCGCTTGCTCATTCCGACCTCGCCTCTGGAGCCCACCGGTGCCCTCGAGCCTCCTCCTCTCTTTAGCTATCCTTTGGCATCTGCCGTGCGCCCACCATGACAGCGTATCAACGGGCTATGGAGATGCCCATCAATAGATATCAGTGTGAGTGAGTAGGGATTGCCATGCAACAGATGCACTAGAGATATAAGTGTATGAAAGCTCAAAAGAAACTAAGTGGGTGTGCATCCAACTCGCTTGCTCACGAAGACCTAGGGCAATTTGAAGAAGCCCATCATTGGAACATACAAGCCAAGTTCTATAATGAAACTTTCCCACTAGTATATGAAAGTGACAACATAGGAGACTCTCTATCATGAAGATCATGGTTCTACTTTGAAGCACAAGTGTGGAAAAAGGGTAGTAACATTGCCCCTTCTCTCCTTTCTCTCATTTTTTTAATTTTGGGCTCTTTGGCCTCTTTTTTTTTCTTTTCTCTTTTTTCTTTATTTTTTCGTCTGGAGTCTCATCCCGACTTGTGGGGGAATCATAGTCTCCATCATCCTTTCCTCACATGGGACAATGCTCTAATAAGATGATCATCACACTTTTATTTACTTACAACTCAAGAATTACAACTCGATACTTAGACAAAATATGACTCTATATGAATGCCTCCGGCGGTGTACCGGGATGTGCAATGACTCAAGAGTGACATGTATAAAAAATATGAATGGTGGCTTTGCCACAAATACGATGTCAACTACATGATCATGCAAAGCAATATGACAATGATGAAGCATGTCATAATAAAAGGAACGGTGGAAAGTTGCATGGCAATATATCTCAGAATGGCTATGAAAATGCCGTAATAGGTAGGTATGGTGGCTTTTTTGAGGAAGGTATATGGTGGGTGTAATGCACCGGTGGAAGTTGTGCGTACTAGAGAGGCTAGCAATGGTGGAAGGGTGAGAGTGCGTATAATCCATGGACTCAACATTAGTCATAAAGAACTCACATACTTACTGCAAAAATTTATTAACTATCTAAACAAAGTACTACACGCATGCTCCTAGGGGGATAGACTGGTAGGAAAAGACCATCGCTCGTCGCCGACTGCCACTCATAAGGAAGACAATCAATAAATAAATCATGCTCCGACTTCATCACATAACGGTTCACCATATGTGCATGCTATGGGAATCACAAACTTTAACACAAGTATTTCTACCAATCCACAATTACTCACTAGCATGACTCTAATATCACTACCTTCATATCTCAAAACCATTATAAGGAATCAAACTTTTCATATATTCAATGCTCTTTATATGAAAGTTTTTATTATATCCCTCTTAGATGCCCATCATATTAGGACTAAATTCATAACCTAAGCAAATTACCATGCTCTTTAAAGACTCTCAAAATAATATAAGTGAAGCATGAGAGTTCATCAATTTCTATAAAATAAAACCACCACCATGCTCTAAAAAGATATAAGTGAAGCGCTAGAGCAAATGACAAATTACTCCAAAAGATATAAGTGAAGATCAATGAGTAGTCGATAGTTATGTAACCATGTGAAGATTTTCTAACATTTAAGAATTTCAGAACTTGGGATATTATTCAAACAGCAAGCAAATCTTAATAAAATAAAATGACGCTCCAAGAAAAACACATATCATGTGGTGAATAAAAATATAGCTCCAAGTAAGGTTACCGATGAACGAAGACGAAAGAGGGGATGCCATCCGGCGCATCCCCAAGCTTAGGCTCTTGGTTGTCCTTGAATATTACCTAAGCCCAAAGTGCATCATCTTATTTCTTAGACCAATTCCTCCTGGACCTATTAACAGTCTTTTGCAAAATTAAGTTTATTTCTCTATTGCTAATTTCAACTTGACCACTAGACTGAGGATGATAAGGTGATGCAATTCTATGGTTAACATCATACTTGGCAAGCATTTTACGGAAAGCACCATGAATAAAATGTGAACCACCATCGGTCATTAAATATCTAGGGACTCCAAACCTTGGTAAAATAACTTCCTTAAGCGTTTTAATAGAGGTGTTGTGATCAGCACTACTGGTTTGAATAGCTTCTACCCATTTAGTGAAATAATCAACAACAACCAAAATATGTGTATACCCATTAGAGGAAGGAAAAGGTCCCATGTAATCAAATCCCCAAACATCAAACGGTTCAACAACAAGTGAATAATTCATAGGCATTTCTTGACGCCTACCGATATTACCTATTCTTTGACATTCATCACAAGATGACACAAACTTACGGGCATCCTTGAAGAGAGTAGGCCAATAATATCTAGACTGCAATACCTTATGAGCAGTTCTATATCCAGCATGATGCCCTCCATAAGCTTCGAAGTGACATTTCTATAGGATTTATCCCTGTTCATGCTGAGGTACACAATGTCTAATAATACCACCTACCCCTTCTTTATAAAGATGTGGGTCATCCGAAAAGTAATGTCTTAAATCATAGAAGAATTTTTTCTTTTGTTGGTAAGTAAAACTAGGTGGTAAATATTTAGCAACAATGTAATTAGCATAGTCAGCATACCAAGGAGTACTGTGAGCAACATTTATTGCGGCTAACTGCTCATCAGGAAAACTATCATCAATATGTAGTGGGTCATCAAGCACATTTTCAAGCCTAGATAAATTATCAGCTACTGGGTTCTCAGCTCCTTTTCTATCAATGATATGTAAATCAAATTCTTGTAACAAGAGAACCCATCGAATAAGTCTAGGTTTAGCATCTTTCTTTTCCATAAGATATTTAATAGCATCATGGTCTGTGTGAACAGTTACTTTGGAATCAACAATATAAGGTCTAAATTTATCACAAGCAAACACCACTGCTAAGAATTCTTTTTCAGTAGTAGCATAGTTTCTTTGAGCACTGTCTAGAGTTTTACTATCATAATGAATAACATTCAATTTCTTATCAACTCTTTGTCCTAGAACAGCACCAACAGCATAATCACTAGCATCACACATAATTTCAAAAGGCAAGTTCCAATCAGGTGGCTGAATAATTGGTGCAGATATTAAGGCTTTCTTGAGTGTTTCAAAGGCTTCTAAACAATCATCATAAAAAACAAAAGGGATATCCTTTTGCAAAAGACTAGTAAGAGGCCTAGAAATTTTTGAAAAGTCTTTGATAAATCTCCTATAGAAACCAGCATGACCTAGGAAACTACAGATACCTTTTATATCTTTAGGACATGGCATTTTGTCAATTGCATCAACCTTAGCTTGGTCCACTTCAATACCTCTTTCAGAAATTTTATGACCCAAGACAATGCCTTCATTAACCATAAAGTGGCACTTCTCCCAATTCAAGACAAGATTTGTTTGTTCACATCTCTGCAAAACTCGCTCAAGATTGCTTAAACAATCATCAAAAGACTTCCCATAAACAGAAAAGTCATCCGTGAAAACCTCAACAATCTTTTCACAGAAGTCAGGGAATATAGCAGTCATACATCTTTGAAAGGTAGCAGGTGCATTACATAAACCAAAAGGCATACATCTATAAGCATAAGTTCCAAAAGGACAAGTAAAAGTGGTCTTTTCTTGATCAGGTTGAGAAACAGGTATTTGTGAAAAGCCAGAATATCCATCAAGGAAGCAAAAGTGTGTGCGCTTAGATAATCTTTAAAGCATTTGGTCAATAAAAGGCAAAGGGTAATGACCTTTTCTAGTTGCTTTGTTTAATTTTCTATAATCAATTACCATTCTATAGCCTGTAACAATTCTTTGTGGAATGAGCTCATTCTTATCATTAGGAACAACAGTAATACCTCCTTTCTTAGGGACACAATGAACATGACTTACCCATCTACTATCAGCTATGGGATAGATTATAGCTGCTTCCAGAAGTTTTAATATTTCCGTTCTTACCACTTCTTTCATCTTAGGATTTAACCGACGTTGGTGATCAACAACGGGTTTAGCATTAGGTTCCATATTGATTTTGTGCTGACATAGAGTGGGACTAATGCCCTTTAAATCATCAAGAGTATATCCAATAGCAGCTCGGTGCTTCCTTAGAACCTTCAATAATCTTTCTTCTTCGTGTTCTGAAAGGTTAGAACTAATAATAATAGGATATATCTTCTTTTCATCAAGATAAGCATATTTCAAAGTGTCTGGCAATTGTTTAATTCAAACACAGGATCACCTTTAGGTGGAGGTGGACCTCCTGGAGTTTCAAAAGGCAAATTGTGTTTAAGCAGAGGACATTGTTCAAAGAAAATTGTATCTCTTTCATTTCTTTCATGCATATGTAAATCATTTTCATGGTCTACCAAATATTGTTCTAAAGGATTAGTAGGTGGTACAGCAATAGAAGCAAGACCAATTAATTCATCCTTACTAGGCAATTCTTTCTCATGAAGATTTCTACTAAACTTGGAAAAATTAAACTCATGAGACTCATCACCAAAACTAACACCGACAGTTTGTTTCTTACAATCTATCTTAGCATTAACTGTGTTCAAG
This sequence comes from Triticum aestivum, assembly GCF_018294505.1. Lineage (NCBI taxonomy): Eukaryota > Viridiplantae > Streptophyta > Magnoliopsida > Poales > Poaceae > Triticum > Triticum aestivum. The sequence continues at coordinate 308,422,499 of NC_057811.1, read as the reverse complement.
AAAGGTCTAGCAAAAATAATGGGGCAAAAGTCATCTTGTGGGGAACCAAGAACAAGGAAGTCACTAGGGTATTTTATTTTCCCACACAAGACTTCAACATCTCTAACAATCCCAATTGGTGATATAGTGTCTCTATTAGCAAGTTTAATAGTAACATCTATGTCTTCTATTTTTGCAGGTGCTATGTCTTTCATAATTTCTTCATATAAAGTGTAAGGAATAACACTCACACTAGCACCCATGTCACATAAACCATGATAAGAGTGATCTCCTATTTTAACTGAGACAACGGGCATGCCAACGACAGGTCTATGTTTATCCTTTTTATCAGGTTTAGCAATTCTAGCAGCTTCTTCACAGAAGTAAATAACATGCCCATCTATATATTCTTCCAAGAGATCTTTAACCATAGCTATGCTAGGTTCTACTTTAATTTGTTCATCAGGTTTAGGTGTTCTAATATAGCTTTTGTTAACCACAGTTGAAACTTTAGCATGTTCCTTTATCCTAACAGGGAAAGGTGGTTTCTCAATATAAGCATAAGGAACAACTGGATCAACATTGTAAAGTATAGTTTCTTCTTTAACTGGTACCGGTTCTTTAATTTCTTCTTTAATAGGTGGGTGATATTTAAACCACTTCTCTTTAGGGAGTTCAACATGAGTAGCAAATGATTCACAGAAGGAGGCTACTATGTCTGAGTCAAGTCCATATTTAGTGCTAAACTTTGAAAAGCATCGGTATCCATAAAAGATTTAACACAATCATATTTAAGTTTAATACCTGACTCTTTACCTTTGTCGAGTTCCCAATCTTCAGAGTTGTGTTTACTTCTTTCCAAAAGATCCCACCGGAATTCAATAGTCTTCTTCGTAAAAGAACCAGCAAAAGAAGTATCAAGCATGGTTTGATCATTACGAGAAAGCCGAGCATAAAAATTCTGGATAATAATTTCTCTTGAGAGCTCATGATTGGGGCATGAATATAACATTGACTTAAGCCTCCCCCAAGCTAGAGTCATACTTTCTCCTTCACGAGGCCAAAAATTATATATATAATTCCGATCACGATGAACTAGATGCATAGGATAATTTTTTGACGGAAGTCCAATTTTAAATGATTCCAATTCCATGATCCAATATCATCGCATAGCCTATACCATGCCAATGCTTTTCCCTTCAAAGATAAAGGGAAAACCTTTTTCATCACTTCATCTCCGGGTAAACCTGCAAGCTTAAACAATCCACAAATTTGTTCCACATATATCAAGTGCATATCAGGATGTTCGGTTCCATCTCCTGCATAAGGATTAGCTAGCAGTTGTTCTATCATACCCGAAGGAATTTCATATTCAATATTTTCAATAGGTGCCGTAGGTTGAGGGGTAACTAATTTTGGTTCCGAACGAGGTGAATATACCCCAAACAAACCCCTCAAAGGATTGTTTTCCATAGTAACAAGTGACAATAAATTTCAGCACACTATATAAATGTTTCCTTACCAAATTCCACTTACCAAAGGCGCTTCACTCCCCGGCAACGGCGCCAGAAAATAGCCTTGATGACCCACAAGTACAGGGGATCAATTTTAGCTCTTTTCGATAAGTAAGAGTGTCGAACCCAACGAGGAGCAGAAGGAAATGACAAGTGGTTTTCAGCAAGGTAATGTCTGCAAGTGTTGAAATTTGTAAGTAGCGGAGCAGTTTGATAGCAAGATAATTTATAAAGAGCAAGTAATGATAGTAATAACAAATATGCAGCAATGTATCCCAATCCTTTTGAGGCAAAGGACATGCCAAAACGGTCTCTTATGATAAGCAAAGCGTTCTTGAGGGTACACGGGATTTTCATCTAGTCACTTTCATCATGTTGGTTCGATTTGTGTTCGCTACTTTGATAATTTGATATGTGGGTGGACCGGTGCTTAGGTGCTGTTCTTACTTGAACAAACCTCCTACTTATGATTAACCCTCCCACAAGCATCTGCAACTACGAGAAAAGTATTAATAATAAATTCTAACCATAGCATTAAACTTTTGGATCCAATCGGTCCCTTACGGAATAGCGCATAAACTGGGGTTTAAGCTTCTGTTACTCTAGCAACCCATCATCTAATTACTACTCCACAATGCATTCCCTTAGGCCCAAATATGGTGAAGTGTCATGTAGTCGACGTTCACATGACACCACTAAGGGAATCACAACATACATACTATCAAAATATCGAACACATATCAAGTTCACATGATTACTTGCAACATGATTTCTCCCGTGACCTCAAGAACAAAAGTAACTACTCACAAATGATAAACATGTTCATGATCAGAGGGGTATTAAATAGCATAACGGATCTGAACATATAATCTTCCACCAAATAAACCATATAGTAATCAACTACAAGATGTAATCAACACTACTAGTCACCCACAAGCACCAATCTATAGTTCCGGTAACAAGATTGAACACAAGAAATGAACTAGGGTTTGAGATGAGATGGTGCTGTTGAAGATGTTGATGGTGATTTCCCTCCCCAAGATGGGAGAGTTGTTGGTGATGATGATGACGATGATTTCCCCCTCCCGGAGGGAAGTTCCCCCAGCGGAATCGCTCCGCCGGAGGGCAAAAGTGCTCCAACCCAAGTTCCGCCTCGAGACGGCGGCGCTCCATCCTAAAAGTCCCCTCCTTTATGTTTTAGGTCAAAATGACTTATATACCAGAAGATGGGCACCGTAGGTGGGCCGAGGAGGGCACAACCCACCTGGGCGCGCCTGGGCTCCCTGGCGCGCCCAGGTGGGTTGTGCCCACCTGGTGGGCCCCCTCTGGTAGTTATTTGCTCCAATAATTCTTATATATTCCATAAAAATTCCCCGTCAAGTTTCAACTTGTTTGGAGTTGTGCAGAATAGGTGGCCTGGTGTTGCTTTTCCAGGTCCAGATTTCCAGCTGCCAGAATTCTCCCTCTTTGTGTGTACCTTGTAAATTATGAGAGAAAATGCATTAGAATTACTCCAAAAAGCATTATTATGGATAAAAATACTATAAATAACAGTAAGAAAACATGATGCAAAATGGACGTATCAAGCATCGCATTAATTCATGTCAGAAAATTTTGCATACGCACACGACATTCGATGGGAGCCCATGAACACTCCGATAGTGGTACGCACCCCTGCGGGTCACTGTCGAACTACCATGATTTGTCGCGACGTCCCCGTTGAAATCGATGAAGGAAATATGCCCTAGAGGCAATAATAAAGTTGTTATTTATATTTCCTTATATCATGATAAATGTTTATTATTCATGCTAGAATTGTATTAACCGGAAACTTGATACATGTGTGAATACATAGACAAAACAAAGTGTCCCTAGTATGCCTCTACTAGACTAGCTCGTTAATCAAAGATGGTTAAGTTTCCTGACCATAGACATGTGTTGTCATTTGATGAACAGGATCACATCATTAGGAGAATGATGTGATGGACAAGACCCATCCGTTAGCTTAGCATAATGATCGCTAAGTTTTATTGATATTGCTTTCTTCATGACTTATACATATTCCTTTGACTATGAGATTATGCAACTCCCGAATATCAGAGGAACACCTTGTGTGCTATGAAACGTCACAACATAACTGGGTGATTATAAAGATGCTCTACAGGTGTCTCCAAAGGTGTTTGTTGGGTTGGCATAGATCAAGATTACAAGTTGTCACTCTGTGTATCGGAGAGGTGTCTCTAGTCCCTCTCGGTAATGCACATCACTATAAGCCTTGCAAGCAATTTGACTAATGAGTTAGTTACGGGATGATGCATTATGAAACAAGTAAAGAGACTTGCCGGTAACGAGATTGCACTAGGTATGAGGATAGCGACGATCGAATCTGGGACAAGTAACATACCGATGACAAAGGGAATGACGTATGTTGTTATTGCGATGTGATCGATAAAGATCTTCGTAGAATATGTAGGAACCAATATGAGCATCCATGTTCCACTGTTGGTCATTGATTGAAGATGTGTCTCGGTCATGTCTACATAGTTCTCGACCCCATAGGGTCCGCATGCTTAACGTTCGATGACGATTTGTATTATGAGTTAAGTGTTTTGGTGGCCGAAGATTGTTCAGAGTCCCGGATGAGATCACGTACATGACGAGGAGTCTCAAAATGGTCGAGAGGTAAAGATTGATATATTGGACGGTAGTATTCGGACACCGGAAGTGTTTCGGAATGTATCGGGTAGATATCAGAGTGCCGGGGGGTTACCGGAACCCCCCGTGGGAAGATATGGGCCATAGGAGGGAGGCAAGCCAGCCCACAAGGGGTGGCGCCCCCCCCCCCCAAGGGAGGAGTCCAAATTGGACAAGGGGAGGGGGCGGCGCCCCCCTTTCCTTCTCCTCCTCTCTTCCTTCCCCCTTTCCCCTTCCGGTAAAAGGAAAGGGGGGAGGGGCGAATTGGACTAGGAGCCCAAGTGGGACTCCTCCCACTTGGGGCGCGCCAAGGCCGGCCTCATCCCCTCTCCCTCCTTTATATACGGGGGCGGGGGCGCCTCTAACAGAACAACAATTGTTCCAAGCCGTGTGCGGCGTCTCTCTCCACGGTTTACTCCTCCGGTCATATTCGCGTAGTGCTTAGGCGAAGCCCTGCGTGGATCACATCACCATCACCGTCACCATGCTGTTGTGCTGACGAAACTCTCCCTCGACCCTCTACTTGATCAATAGTTTGAGGGACGTCATAGAGCTGAACGTGTGCTGAACTCGGAGGTGTCATACGTTCGGTACTTGATCGGTTGGATCACGAAGATGTTCGACTACATCAACCGCGTTAACCTAACGCTTCCGCTTTCGGTCTGCGAGGGTACGTGGACACACTCTCCCCTCTCGTTGCTATGCATCTCCTAGATAGATCTTGCGTGATCATAGGGAAATTTTGAAATTACATGCTACGTTCCCCAACAATCGAAGGGTTGGAATTTCATGTTTCTCCCATTATTCTGGAGTCTTCCAACATTGACCTCATTTTGGGAATGGAATGGTTGAAAGCACATACCGCTTCTATCGTTTGCGCCACCAATGTCATTCATCTCCTACATCCTTCTGATGAGATAGTAAGCTACCATGCTCAGATTGTTCAAAATGCCGAAGCACGACTGTATGTTTTGCATGCGTTGAACGCAACACCTCTTGAGGGAATTGAAAAGATTTCAGTTGTTCGCGACTTCCTAGACGTCTTTCCAGAAGAACTTCCAGGAATACCCCCTGCTCGGGCTGTCGAGTTCGTCATCGACTTCAAACCAGGCACCATTCCTATCGCCAAACGACCCTACAAGATGCCGCCCGTTGATCTCCTTGAACTTAAGGAGGAAATCGACAAATTTCTTCGCAAGGGTTTCATTCGTCCAAGTTCCTCTGCTTGGGGAGCACCTTCTGAAAGTGCGTTATATCGACTAGAGGGGGGTGAATAGGCGATTTTTGTGAATTCTTCACTGAGGAATTTGCGGGTGAGGAAATTCCTTAGCGAAGAACTACTTGCAGTGGAATAAGTACTCAAAAGTAAACAGAACAGAACACAAGCATGGTCATCATGATGAAATGAAGACAAGCATAGAGTACAGAAAGTGTAACACAGGACAACGCAGGATGAAGACAAACAGACTGAAGAAATTGAACCGAGGAAATTGAGAAAGTCTTCAGTCAAAGTCTTCAAACACAGATATGAACAAGTTCATAACACAGTTATGAGGAAATGAAAGAGTTGAGGAAATAGAACCAGTAGGCTTGGTGAAGAGAAAGATTTGGTAGACCAGTTCCAACTGCTGTCTCAGTTGTACATCTGGTTGGAGCGGCTAGGTATTTAAACCCGAGGACACACAGTCCCGGACACACAGTCCTCACCGTATTCTCCTTGAGCTAAGGTCACACAGACCTTGCCCAATCACTCGTGGTAAGTCTTCAGGTGACTTCCAAACCTTCACAGACTCGGTCACTCGGCGATCCACAATTCCTCTTGGATGCTCTAGACCATGACGCTTAACCGTCTAGAAGAAGCACAGTCTTCAAAGGTAACAAGCGTCGGAACCACGCAGGATCAATCTCTTCAGTGATGCTCAATCACTTTGGGTTTGTAGGTGTTTGGGTTTGGGTTTCCTCACTTGATGATTTTCGCTCAAAGTCCTCGGAGGATGGGATGCTCTCAAATGACAAGTGTCAGTTTCTCTCGGACCAGCCAACCAGCTAGTGGTTGTAGGGGGCGGATATTTATAGCCTAGGGAGCAGCCCGACATGATAAGACATAAAGGCCCTTCAATGATATGACCATTAGGTGGGTAGATATTTTGAGACAGCTGGCGCGTAGCACAGCAACGGTCGGATATTTGAGGCTCAAATTCCTCAGGGCTATCATGTTCCTCACTGTGTAGGCAATCCGTACTGGCGAATTCCTAACTCCTCAGTCAGAACAAATTCCTTAGAGACCAGAAGAACTTCGTCTCTGTCACTGAAGAATATGACTAAACTGTATGAGATTTCCAATGGCTTCACTCAAAGGGATTGGTAGGTGTAGGATTTTGAGTTGAGCATCACATGGAAATTTTTCCTTAGTATTTCCTCGACCCCCTTTAACAGTACGGTGTTTCCTATGACTCAAGAAAGAGAAAATGAAACTACGAAAACAAAAGTCTTCACGCTTCATGTTCCTCGAATGGATACCTAGTCTTCAAGGTTACACCAATTTCTTCACTTTCAAAGTCTTCAGAAATCCAAAGTCTTCAGTCGAAGAACTTCATTTTTAGGGGTCGACTTTCTGTGTAAATATCAAACTCCTCATAGACTTATAGACATGTGTACACTCATAAACACATTAGTCCCTTAACCTATAAGTCTTCAATACACCAAAATCACTAAGGGGCACTAGATGCACTTACAATCTCCCCCTTTTTGGTGATTGATGACAATATAGGTTAAGTTTTCAATGGGGATAAACATATGTAGTGTAAATACTGAAATTGAGAAATTTGATTGCAAGATATAGAAGAACTCCCCCTGAAGATGTGCATAGTGAGGAATTTGCTTTTGAAGCAATGCACACTTGAAGAGTTGAATCATGGAGATCTCCCCCTATATCTTGTAATTCATACACGCATTTGACATATAATATGAAGAATTTGAAATGCATGATGAAATATGGTGACTGATGAAATTCATCATGCGCGCATAAACATTAATGAGGTATAAGCATGCAAAAAAGCTCAGCAAAAGTATCAGGCCACCATAGAGTTTAAGTTTACAACTCGATCCAGCAAAGTCATCAAAAGAACGAGAGTCGTAACTTGCCAAAAAAACGCCCATATAAGATAGACCCGTTTGAAGACTAACTCAAATTTCTCCCCCTTTGTCATCGAATGACCAAAAGGATCGAAAATGAGGACTAACGCCCCTTAAGAATATCATGTTGATGAAGGAGCGCCAGCGTTGTTGGGGTCGTTTGTCGTAGTAGGGCCTGCCGCAGTGTCGTCCAAGTCTTCATGCTCGTCGATTTCGCGCGATGAAGAATATGAGCTGGCAACCAAGGAAGGAACCTTGACCTTCTTGTATTTCTTTGGTGGAGGTGCAGACCAGTCAAAGTCCTCCTTGAGACCCATTTGCTTCAGATCTTCTTCACCATATACATGTGACATGATAGCCCAGGTGCGACCGAAGACTTCATGGAGGTAGTAATGGTTTTTCTTCACTGCATTATGTGTAGCAGTCATGTTGTGAAGAATGGAACCAAACTGACGCTTAACCCATTTATGGTTTTGATCCACCTTCCGATGAAGACTAAGAAGCAGATCACGGTCAGTCATCACTCGAGGAGCAGTGGCTTGAGGATTTGGCTTGGATGCATTGGCAGCAGAGTCATGAGTGGCAGAGTCATCATTGGTGGAGTAAGATGCAGCTTTGCGAAACTGACCATCCAATGGACGAATGCCTTCATCAATGACAGCAGGTGCCTTGCCCTTTTCATCAGCTGAGGAATATGTCCGCTTGAGGACTTCAATTGGGGGCAAGTAGCTGAGGTGATTCTGAAAATCGGCCTTGTAGTTGAGTGAAGACCTTGTTCTGAGGAATCTCATAATCCAAGGAGCGTAAGGCTTCATCTCAAACGGAGAGAGTGCGGCGTTTGCCAGAGTCCTCATGAAGAAATCATGATAGTTGACAGGGATGCCATGCATGATGTTGTATAGCAGATTCTTCATGATGCCAACGACTTCTTCATCAGACGAGTCATGGCCCTTGATAGGACTCATTGTCTTCGTCAGAATGCGATAGACTGTTCTTGGCACATAGAGCAGTTCCTTCACGAGGAATTTTGTCCTTGGGGATTGACCAGGCTTTAGAGGCTTCATTAGCACTTGCATATAATGGGCAGTCAGCTCAGGCTCTTGGTACAGGCAACGAGCTCCTTCAGGTGGAGGACTGATGGGCAGGGCGTTAAGTAATTCAGACTCCGGTGCCTTAAAATGAGTGTTTTCGGTCATCCAGTCCAACACCCAAGTATTGATGTCGTCAGCGTCGCCTGTGATATGCAGTGCGTAGAACTGAAGAATAAGTTCTTCATTCCAATCAACAATGTCAGAGCAAAAGTTGAGGAGGCCTGCGTCATGAAGCACACTGAGGAAAGGTGAGAAGCACGGCAGGGATTCCATGTCCACGTGAGGAATGTGCTCGTGGTCGAAGACTCTGTCCTTGTTGAAGAGCAGTGAAGAATAGAAGTTGGCCTGGCTGGCAGTCCAGAAGCGCTTCCTTCTAAGACGAGCAGAGTCATAAGGATTATAGTCAGTGAAGAACACGTGCTCGCCGAAGAAGTCATCAGCCTTGAATTTCTGCTTCTTCATGAATGGATCCTTTGGCTTGGGCTGAGGAGTATCAGTCAATTGCATTACTACCTCAGGAATCGCAATCTCAGGTTCCACAGGCCGAGGAATTTCAGCTTCTTCTTCAGGGGCAGCCTGGGTCTTCAATTCTTCGTTTACATTTTCTTTAGCACTAGTGTCTGGAATCTCTTCATGTACAGAAGGAGTTGCACGAGGTTCTTCAGATCCCATTTGTACTTCAGTGTTGACAGGGGACTGAGGAATTTGTTCAAGTGGTGTGAACAGAGGAGAGTTGGGGTGCTGACTTTCCCAAAAGTCATCATTCAGCACTACTGTTGTACACCCAATGTCCACATCTTCATCTTCTTCTTGTTCTTCAACACCGACCTCTTCAGCAGTGAACTGAGGCATGGGCGATGAGACTTGTGGGGTTGAAGGGATTGTGTCCGCTTCAATTTCTTCATGCAGCTGCTCTGACGAAGCAGCAGAGGGAATGTCATCATCAGATTCACTTGGAATCACATATTCTTCATCAAAAGGAACAAGGTCCTTTGATGGCATGGGAGACTGGAACAACATCAATTGGATTTGCAAAAGAGCTGGTCAATGGCTTCATCTTCTTCGAAGCTGAAGAATCTGATGAAGTTGATGCCTTCATTTTCTTCACTGTTGCACGCTCTGCAGCCTTGGTCTTCTTCACATCTGATGCAGATGGAAGGATCGGAGTTGGTGTAGGCACAGGAGGAGCAGAGGAAATTGTTTGAATTTCTTCGGGCGCAACTGATGCAGTTGCCCTGACTTGTTCATTTTCTTCAGGCACAACCATTGAAGCTTCAGCTGTCCTGACATTTTCTTCAGGCGCAACACTAGTGGTTGCCCTGGCAATTTCTTCAGCGGCTGGAATGCAATCATCAGCCCTGGTACTTTGAGTTTCTTCAGCAGCCTGAATATCATCAGTGGTGCTGGCATTTTCTTCAGTTTGCTGAGCAGATGCTTCAGCCTGAGGATTTTCTTGTTGCGTTGGGGCTGCAACATTGGAAGTGAACTTTTCAATCAATTTTACAAACCTGACTTTGGCTCCAAGCCAGTCAGCTCGGTATACATCAAATTCATCATTGAGTTTCTTGATCTCTGATTGAATAGTGACAAGTTCTTCAGTTGTCATAGAGACAACGTTTTTCTTCAAGAAGCGCTCCTTCTTGTACTGCGCTTTCTTGATCTGCCTGGCCTTTTCAAATTTCCATTTTTCTTCTTGGATGAAGGCAGTCAGTATATGACTTTGGCCAGGAGTCAGCTTGAAATCAGGCATAGGAGTGTTTGGGTCCTTGTGCCAGAGATCAATGTAATCAAGGATCAACTTTGGATCCAAAAGCAGAGGCACATTTGTGCCCTTGGCTCTAGCGGCCCTGAGCTGCCTGTCTCTGATGATTTCGGCAAGTTCCTCATCATCAGCTTCGTCTTCATCAAACGGCACTTGGAAGGCGACTTGCTTCTTGTGAGGACTTGGGCGTGAGCCTCATCCAGGAGTGGCCTTTGTCTTCAGCAGAGAGGGTCCAGTTGAAGAATTTGGTGCAGCTGAGGAACTAGCAGAAGCTCCTGAGGCAATAGAGATGCCTGTTGTCCTTTGGCACGTGGCGAGATGCACATGTGCTGAGGATGGAGCAGCTGAGGACTTTGGCGGAGGAGCTGGAGCAGTTTGAGGAGTTGGCCGTGAGGGCTTTGAAGAATCTGGCCGTGAGGGCATTGCTGAGGAACTTGTCCGTGAAGGCATTGAAGATGAAGCACTTGGCTTGTGAGCAGGCTTCTTTGACATGGCCTTCTTTGGCTTGATAGCAGAGGCCTCAGCAGTGGCAGCAGCAGCAGAGTCTTCGTTAAATTTCCTCATTACTTCTCTTGCTTGTTTGGCCAATTTGGCCTGGCGCTTGGCCCATTCATCAGGATAGTCCTCACCGCGCTTGAGGCTGGTGGGATCTGCTTCTTGGCCAGGTGCCAATGGAGGTCTTGGGCATGGAGGATTTAGAGCGAATTTCTTCATATATTTGGGAGTAACATATCTGTACTCCCTCCACTCCCGTGCCCATCTCCTCTCTATTCTTTGAATGGGCACCTTGCGCTGATTTTTGTCCTCCTTGCCAAACTTCGCCTCATCAGGAGTGCAATAATCCATGTATATTTCATCAGGGATCTCAAAGGCAGTATTGACCTCAGGCCTCTTTCCTCCTTTCTGTGGCTTCTTACCATCAGCCATTTTCTTCAGCTGAGGAATTTGAACAATAGAATTCTCTGAAGATGTGTGCAACTTTTCTTCGAGGAATGCTGCAAATGAGTTAAGTTGATGAGAACCTAGTGATTCAGCAGTGGACATGTGTACCTGTGAACAGAGTATAGTTGCGAGGAATTTGGAGAGGTCATATGCATTCTCAGAGGTTTTTCAAAAAGAACAAGTTTGAGGAATTTGACCAGATGAGTCTTGAAGAATTTCACTAAGCGTTCATGGTCTTAGGTTCCAGAGTTGTATAGATTGAAAATCCACACAATTGAGGAATCTTGAAGAAAAATGTAGCTTAGAGAAACGAATCAAGAACAGATGACATGTGAGGTGTTTAGTGTGTGAAGATTTGAAGAATAAACACCTTTGAAGATTTTGTAGAAATCATTTGAATCAAAGAGGGCAGTAAAAGTAACTTTTAATTACGCTGGACGAGGAACATGACGAACAGGGAGGTGTAGATGTGCAGTTCGTCAGTTCAGATCTTCCATGCCCTAACTTGGCTGAGGAAGACAGCTACGGCGACGGCGGAGTGAAGAAATCCGCAGCCGGCGCGAGTACGACGGCGACGAGGTCGAGGCAGTGAAGCTCTTCCTCACCGGCGACGATGAAGTAGCGGCGGTGCTAGGGTTTGAGAAGCTCGAGCGGGAGAGAGATCGAGCGGAGTAAAATAGAAGTGAGGAAGGGGAGGGTATATATGGCCACGGTGAAAAACTGTTCGCCCGAAGAAAGTGGACGAACGTGCCCCTGACCCTTCTCATTCGCTTGACATGTGTCACCCACGTACTGAGAGGTGGCAATCATGTGAGATCGTGGGTGAATAGATAAGTGTTATCGTGGAATGTGGAACGGTTTGAGCGGCGAAGCCGAAAATTTAGATAAGATAAGTTAAAAGTTCCGTTCGCAAATTCTTCAGCTGACAAGGACACAGTGAAGATTTTGAACGAGTTTCAAATAGAACACACATGAAGAATTTGTGAATATATTAGGTTGAGTATAGCATAGAGGGGGAAGGGTCTGATCACATTCACTTAGCAGAAAAAGCAACATGAAGATTTAGCAATAAGTGAATGTTGTAGAGGACATAAACTCATATATATATAGCCAATGAAGAAAAACAACGGAAACAGTGAAGACAATGCAAAGTTGAAGAAAATTGAACGACTGAAGAATTTCAAAAGGAGGAAAAACTCAAATTGAAGATTTTCAACTTTTGATGGTGGCGTGACCCACCGTATAAGAATGAGTATTTCAGACACCGCGTACAATTGTCGTAGGGCTCTGAGAATCAAATTCTTTGTTAATTTATTCACACTTAGAGTGTTAGTCTTCATTGATTGAAGAAAAACGTTTCTTCATGTGTTGCACATCTAAGTCATCAATTTTGCATAAGTGTTAGGATGAGTGTCCTTTTCAAAGAACATTCGAAGATTCTAAGATATTTAGCTCACACCGCAACTTGCTAAATCTCTTCTCATCCAAGGGCTTCGTGAAGATATTGGCTAGCTGTTCTTCAGTCTTCACATGCTCAATAGAAATGTCGCCCTTCAACACATGATCATGAAGAAAATGATGACGAATCTGAATGTGCTTTGTCTTCGAGTGCTGAACTGGGTTGTGAGCAATCTTGATGGCACTCTCATTGTCACAGTAGAGAGGCACATTCTTCACGTTGACGCCGTAGTCCTTGAGAGTTTGCTTCATCCACAGCAATTGAGCACAGCAAGAACCAGCAGCAATGTACCCAGCTTCACCAGTAGACAGTGATACGCACTGTTTCTTCGAGGACCAACAGACCAAAGATCATCCGAGGAAATGGCATGTGCCTGATGTTGACTTGCGGTCCACACGATCACCAACATAGTCAAAGTCTGAATATCCAATAAGATCAAAAGCCGAGCCCTTGGGGTACCATAATTCAAGTGTTGGTGTGTGAGCTAGATATCGAAGAATATGCTTCACAGCCTTATGGTGTGATTCCTTTAGTGTAGCTTGAGATCGGGCACACATGCAAACACTAAGCATAATATCTGGCCTAGATGCACATAAATACAATAAAGAACCAATCATGGAGCGGTATACCTTTTGATCGAAGTCAATACCATTTTCATCAGTGTATAGATGGCCATTTGTGGGCATAGGAGTTTTGACCCCTTTGCAATCTTGCATGCCGAATTTCCTCAGTACATCCTTGAGGTATTTCTCCTGAGATATGAATATGCCATTGCGTTGTTGACGAATTTGAAGACCTAAGAAGAATTTCAATTCTCCCATCATAGACATTTGATATTCTTCACTCATCATATAGGTGAATCCATCACTGTAACGTTCGTCAGTACAGCCAAATATAATATCATCAACATATATTTGGCACACAAACAATTCACCATCATAAGATTTAGTGAAAAGAGTTGGGTCAAGTGAACCGGGTTTGAAGCCTTTCTTCATGAGGAATTCCTTCAAAGTATCATACCACGCCCGAGGGGCCTGCTTGAGGCCATAGAGGGCCTTATTGAGTCTGAAGACTTTGTCAGGATGCTTTGGATCTTCAAAACCTGGTGGTTGAGCAACATATACTTCTTCCTCAAGCTTACCATTGAGGAATGCACTTTTCACATCCATTTGATATAAATGAATATCATGATGGTTAGAATAAGCAAGTAATATGCGAATAGCCTCAACTCTAGCAACAGATGCAAAAGTTTCATCAAAATCAATTCCTTCAACCTGTGTGTAGCCTTGAGCTACAAGCCGTGCCTTATTCCTCACAACAAGGCCATTTTCATCTTGCTTGTTGCGGTAGATCCACTTTGTGCCAATGATATTGTGCTTGCGAGGATCTTGACGTTTGACCAGTTCCCAGACGTTGTTGAGCTCGAACTAATGTAATTCTTCTTACATAGCTTGAATCCACTCAGGCTCCAGAAATTCTTCATCTACCTTAGTGGGCTCTGTGATAGAGACAAAAGCAAAGTGCCCACAAAAGTTAGACAAATGTGAAGCTTTTGAGCCTGTGAGAGGACCTGGTGCTTTAATGTCATCGATGATTCTCTCAATCTGCACTTCATTTGCAACGCGAGGATGAGCTGGTTGTCGTCGAGGAATTTGATCAGCATTTTCTTCAGCACCATTTTCTTCAGGTGCATTAGCTCGACGTTCTTCACGTTCTGGAATGAATTCTTCAGCAGATTCTTCGGTAGGAATGACATCCTCAGTAGCCTTGAACTTGATAGTTTCCTCAGGTGCTGGTTCATCTATCACAGAAGGTAGGTGCTCTCTTTGCGAGCCATTAGTTTCATCGAACCGCACATCTACAGTTTCAACAACTTTGTGAAGAACGTTGTTGAGGACTCTGTAGGTGTGCGAGTCCTTTCCGTAACCAAGCATAAAACCTCCATGTGCTTTTGGTGCAAATTTAGAATTGTGATGAGGATTTCTAATCCAACATTTAGCACCGAAGACTTTGAAATAACTCACATTGGGTTTCTTGTCAGTGAGGAGTTCATATGCAGTCTTCTTGAAGAATTTGTGAAGATATACCCTGTTGATGGTGTGGCACGTAGTGTCAATTGCCTCAATCCAGAAACGACGAGGCGTCTTGTATTCATCAAGCATAGTGCGAGCCATCTCAACAAGAGTCATGTTCTTGCGCTCCACGACGCCATTCTGCTGAGGAGTATAAGGAGCAGATAACTCATGAGTAATTCCAAGTTCATAAAGATAGTCATCAAGACCAGAATTCTTGAACTCAGTTATGTTGTCACTCCTAATGTGCTTGATCTTCACACCAAAGTTGGTTGAAGCCCTCGAGGAAAATCGTTTGAAGACTTCCTGCACTTCATGTTTGTAAGTGACAATATGCACCCATGTGTAACGAGAGTAATCATCAACAATAACAAAGCCATAGAGAGATGCATCATTTGTGACTACTGAGTAATGATTGGGACCAAAGAGATCCATGTGAAGCAACTCAAATGGTCGAGTAGTAGTCATGATAGTCTTCGCTGGATGCTTGGCCTTGGTCATCTTTCCAGCTTCACAGGCTCCGCATAAGTGATCCTTGAGGAATTTGACATTCTCAATGCCAATGACATGCTTCGTCTTTGCAAGCGTGTGCAAATTCCTCATGCCTGCATGACCAAGTCGTCGATGCCATAGCCAGCCTTCTGAAGCTTTTGCAAGTAGGCATACGACTGGTTGTGGTCCTGTAGAGAAATCAACAATATACAAGTCTCCTCTCCTAAAGCCTTCGAAGACTTTGGAATTGTCAACTTCCATGATCACAACACAACGATACTTGCCAAAGACAACAACCATATCAAGAAGACAAAGCATTGAGACAGACATGAGGTTGTATCCTAAGGACTCGACGAGCATGACTTTGTCTATGAGCCGATCCTTTGAGATAGCAACCTTACCTAGAACCAATACCTTGCTTTTACCTTTGTCAGCGAAGATGATATGCTTCAGATACGATGGAGATAAGGGAGCATCCATCAATAGATTCTTGTCACCAGTCATGTGGTTTGTACATCCACTATCAAGGACCCACTCAGTGGCTTTGGGTTGATCATCCTGCAGATGAATTAGTGCAGCTTACAAACTCATATACTTCATCAGTGAAGAATATGACATCAATTCATCAGATCAATTTTATCAAGCAATAGAACAGATAAAGCAGTATGAGGACGTGAGAAATGAAAGTTCATTTCTTCATGATTAGCCTGCGTCCTTTCAGGCAATTTAAGCACGTCTGGAGACCTGACCCTGCATAAGAGATTAGTTCTTTTTCTTCACCACCCACATCTGAAGGGGTGGCAAAGAGTTCATCACTCTGAGAGCTCCATACGAAAAAGGTGGCATAGAAGCCAGTCCACTTCGTTTCACATAAGAGGAGTTAGGATAAGCATATGAATAAGCAGAGAAATTCTTCGAGGACTTATGAACATAATGATTAGAAGAATAATGCTCATATTCATAGCCCTTAGCTCTTCCCTGCGAAACAGAGGTGTTAGCACGATAATGTTCATATGAGGACTTTGATCCTTTTGAGGAATTGGATCCATGTGAGGAATTTGGTCCATATGAGGACTTGGATCCATATGAAGAATTTGGTCCATATGAAGAATTTGATCTGGGGTTCCTATTCTTCACAGGTGGTGTCATGAGGACATTCACCTGAAGACTTTCAAGGCACCTTTTGGGAACCCAAATTTTCTTCATAGGGGAACCGTTCCTGCAGTTAGTGCCAACATATCTAGCAAATACTTCACCATTCTGATTTTTGAACAGTTTATAGTTGGAGTCAAATGACTCATCAGAAGAATGAGGAGATTCACATGTAAAGCCAGATAAATTGGATTGATCAACTGGAGGTCCCTTTGCAGCAACCCATGAGGTTTTGCGGTACTACTCAGGCTTCCAATATGTACCAACAGCATTGAGTTTCCTCTCAAAGGCAATACCCTCTTTCCTAGGGTTCCTGTTGAGGATCTGCTTTTTAAGCACATCACAAAGAGTCTGATGCCCTTTGAGGCTTTTGTACATGCCTGTCATGTACAATTCCTTCAGCCCTGCATCATCAGTGATACTAGCAATGTCCTCAGATGAGGAATTAGTGATAGCAGAGACAGTTGAAGAATTTGTAACATTAGAAGCATTCGAACATTCAGGTGAAGAATTAGCAGATTCACGCTCAATGCACTTCAAACATGGAGGAACAAATTCTTCCTGAGTAGCGCTGATATGTTGAGCAAGTAATGAATCGCGCTCCTTCTGAAGATCTTCATAACTCACTCTTAGCTTTTCAAGATCTTGCTTTCTTTGAAGAAATTCATAAGAAAGCTTCTCATGATCAGATAAGAGAGTGTTATGATGACCTTGAAGGTTGTCAAACCTAGACTGAAGTCTCTGAAGACTCTCAGCCAAAGCTTTCGACTGATCCATTTCTTCACCCAACATATCATCGCTCTTATTTAGCATGTATTGAACTTTTCCAAAGCTCTTTGTTGTTTAGTGGCAAGGGAAGCAAGTTTGACATAGCTGGGTCCAAATTCATCGCCAAATTCATCATCACTGGATTCAGATAGATAGCATTCAGTTACCTTTGCATCTTTTGCCAGAAGGCATGGTGCTGAAGATGATGATTCTGGTTCGAATGTCATCGCTTTGAGAGATTCCTTGAAGTCCTCAAACCAAGGATCATGACAGGTTCGATGACCTTCATAGACCTCATAGAGACGGTCCCAGATAAGCTTCGCATGATCGAGATGCATGATGTTCCTGAACTGATTTTGAGACAGACAGGAGCAGATGACGTCCTTCGCCGTGAGGTTGAGAAGGGTGAACTTGCGAATGTCATCAGCTTCTGCCATCTTGCACAGATCGGTAAGACCAATCTCAGTGACGGTCCACAGCTCACTGTTCATCACCATGAGAGCTTCTTCATCATGGCCTTCCACTTGGGATACTCGTGACCGTCAAAGATGGGGCATGACACGGTCTTCATTCCTGTGGTCGACATAACTAAAACTCCACGCAGTTAAACCAAAATCACACAGAACAAGGGAGTACCTTGCTCTGATACCAATTTAAAGTGCGTTACATCGACTAGAGGGAGGTGAATAGGCGATTTTTATGAATTCTTCACTAAGGAATTTGCGGGTGAGGAAATTCCTTAGCGAAGAACTACTTGCAGCAGAATAAGTACTCAAAAGTAAACATGACAGAACACAAGCATGGTCATCATGATGAAATTAAGACAAGCACAGAGTACAGAAAGCGTAAACACAGGACAACACAGGATGAAGACAAACAGACTGAAGAAATTGAAATGAGGAAATTGAGAAAGTCTTCAGTCAAAGTCTTCAAACACAGATATGAACAAGTGCATAACACAGTTATGAGGAAATGAAAGAGTTAAGGAAATAGAACCAGTAAGCTTGGTGAAGACAAAGATTTGGTAGACCAGTTCCAACTGCTATCTCAGTTGTACATCTGGTTGGAGCGGCTAGGTATTTAAACCTGAGGACACACAGTCCCGGACACATAGTCCTCACCGTATTCTCCTTGAGCTAAGGTCACACAGACCTCGCTCAATCACTCGTGGTAAGTCTTCAGGTGACTTCCAAACCTTCACAGACTCGGTCACTCGGCGATCCACAATTTCCTCTTGGATGCTCTAGACCATGACGAGTTATGCAAGATGAACCTTCAACTAGTTCCACAGGGTTCTTTGAATAACCTTGTCTTGGAACCAACTCTTCTGAAAGCAATCAAGTCTGCTCAAGCCAAAGATGCTCATGTTGATTTGATGAAAAAGGATCTTGCCTAAGAGAAATCCAGAGATTTCTCACTTGCTGAAGATGGGACCTTGTACTTCAGTGATTGCATAGTAGTACCCTGATTCGAGCTTATGACAGAGAAGGTGATGAAAGAAGCGCATGACACCCCTCTCTCTATTCATCCGGGAAGTACCAAGATGTATCTAGACATCCGTTAGAAGTACTGGTGGTCTAAGATGAAGCAAGACATTGCTCGATATATCGAAGAATGTGATGTTTGTCATCGCATAAAAGCAGAACATCATAAACCGGCTGGACTTCTACAACCGCTTCCAATTCCTGAATGGAAGTGGGATAAGATCCAAATGGACTTCATAACTGGCCTTCCCAAGTCTCAGAAAGGTAACAATGTTATCTTTATCGTCATCGACCAATTCTCGAAGGTTGCTCACTTTCTGCCAGTCAAGGAGACAATCACTGCTAGTCAATTAGCAAACTTGTATATCTCCATAATTGTGTCACTCCACGGCATTCTGAAGGAGATCAGTTCACACCGCGGCAGTATATTCACCTCAAAGTTCTGGGATAGTTTCCAAGAGGCAATGGGAACTCATATTACCTGGAGCACTGCTTATCATCCCCAATCCCAAGGCCAAGTCGAGCGAGTCAATCAAATTCTTGAAGACATGCTTCGGGATTGTGTTATTTCTTTCGGCAAGCAGTGGGAAGAATCTCTCCCTTATGCGGAGTTCTCTTATAACAATAGCTATCAAGCCGGCCAGAAAATGGAACCCTTCAAAGTGCTTTATGGACGGAAGTGTCGAACCCTTTTGAATTGGTCAGAAACTGGGGAACAGACGCTCATTGGTCCAGACATTATTCAACAAGCTAAGGAGCATGTTCGCATTGTCCGAGATAATCTCAAGGCGGCCCAGTCCCGCCAGAAGAGCAACTATGATGGGAAACACTGGGGTTCAACTTATCAACCTTGTAAACAAGCTTATTTGCGTGTCACTCCTTTGAGAGGCATCCATCGATTCGGAGTCAAGGGCAAGCTAGCTGCGCGCTACATTGGCCCTTTCCGCATTTTGGCCCGTCGTGGGTTCGTGGCTTATCAACTGGAGTTGCCACCTCAGTTCTCTCACGTCAATGATGTCTTCCATGTGTCACAAATTCGTCATTGCTTCAAGGACCCGGAACGTGAACTGGATCCGGAATTGATTGAAGTTCAAGATGATCTCACATACAAAGAGCATTCGATCCGCATTCTTGAAGAAGCTGAACGTCGAACTGGCCAGAAGGTTACCAAGTTCCTCAAGGTGCAATGGTCGAATCATACTCAAGATGAAGCCACTTGGGAACGCGAGGATAACCTCCGTGCTGAATACCCCGATATTTTCCCTTCTACCTCTTAATTCTCGGGACGAGAATTTCTTTTAGAGGAGGAGAGTTGTAACACCCCTGTGTAATGATGCTACAGTAATCCCTGAGATCAAGCTAATCTTTTTGCTAAAACAGTGCTTAGTCACTTTGATCAATATCCCATTTGAAACTCCGCCTGAATTCAATTCCTAATTATGAATGAAAATCAAAATTGCTCAAACATGAAAACTAAAATGTTCATCATGTGGCAAATAATTATTTGTTAATATTGGTGGTGAACCAACATTTTTGCAAGGTGTTTAAATGGCCTAAACCAATTAAAGCGGTGGCTAAAACAATAGATTAAATGCCTTTTCAATTTATAAAAGTGGCAAACTTTTTCAAAAGCCTCACAATCTTTTTGTGGCAGTGCCAACTATTGCAATGTAATTATGTGGCCAAGTCCCACATTTTACAGAATCCTTTTTGGCAGCTCAAATATTGCAAAAACATTTTCTATAAAAAGAAAAGAGAAAAAGAAAATGAAAAAGGGTAAATGAGAGAGGGCCCCCTGCCCTACTGGGCTTTAGCCCACCTCGGCCAGCCGGACGGCCCACTCCCCCTCCCCGGTCATCCCCCTCATCCATGTTCCTCTGACTTGGGCCGCTACAGGCGCCGTTCCCGCCCGACCGCCTCGCCGGCGATGCCGGCAGGAGGATAAGGCCCCCGACGCCTCGGGCTCCCCTCTCCCCTATCCACTTGCCTCCCCGCCTCCTCAATCCCCGCCTCCACTCACCTCACCCCTCTCGCCGAGATCCTCTCCCCCCTCCTCCAGATCCCCCACCTCCCGACGCATCCCTCGCCGTCACTACAAAAAAAATACACTTCCGTGATGATACGTGTTTGTCACAGCAGGTCGCGTTTTCTGTCATGCATGTACATCCATGAAAAATTTATGACAGAATCAAGATAGTCATACCTGTGCTGTCGTAGAAGTGTTCCATGACATTACCAAAATTATCATCACGGAAGTGTCCACTTCCATGACGATAAATCGCGCGTCACAGAAGTGCTTTCGTCAAGGGTGACCGACACGTGGCATCCACCGTAACGGAACGCCGTTAAGCTATCGGGTCGGGTTTTGGATCCGATAACCCGTTAACAGCCCCGACCAATGGGGATTTTCCACGTGTAAAATCATCATTGGCTAGAGGAAACACGTGTCGGCTCATCGTTGGGACAGATGTCATCCACTCACTGGACAGAAGGCGCCTATGATACGTCGACACGTGGCACGGCCCAACAGTGGCCCATTCCTGTGAAAAGGCCGGCCCGTTTGACTTGGTCAAAAGCTGGCGGGCCGGCCCATGGAAAGCCTGTTAACGGCCTGTTCGCATATAGCCCATTTACAGCCCGCTAACCCAAGGCCCGTTACGCCCTATCCGAATTAGGCCCAGTAGCGTCATCTGGGCCATCCAATATGATTCCAGCCCGTTTTCACTTCTGGCCCATGTATAGCCCATGACGTCTTTCGGCCCATATGAGGCCCTTTGTAACTCTTGGCCCATTAGCGGCCCGTGCTGAAACTGGCCCGTAATGAACAGTGTATTACTTTACACCCATTAACGGCCCGTGGTGAAACTGGCCCGTAATGAACAGTGTATCACTTTATACCCATTAACGGCCCGTTATTCCGTTGGGCCGTTTCCAGCCCAAGTTAACTTTCGGCCTTCTGAGGGCCCATTTATTCTTGGGCTCATTTGCAGCATTCGGTTACTTACGGCCCGTTACTGTCATTTTCTGCTTGTGGGCCAAATTCAGCCCGTCGTTACAGTCGGCCCGTTTGTGGACCGTTAGTCTGTTGGGCCATTTTCATAGCATCACCAAATACGGCCTATTAACGATGGCCCGTTATGGTCGGCCCATGAACGGACGATTCCAACTCTAGCCCGTTTACGGCCATAATGCGGTCTGTTTGGCCCATGTTTGGCCAATCGATCATACGGCCCGTATAAGGCCCATTGATGATACGGCCCGCAGAAGGCCCATTGTTTCTACGGCCCGTAGAAGGCCCATTGTTTCTACGGCCCGTAGAAGGCCCACTGTTTCTACGGCCAGTAGGAGGCCCAGTGTCACTACAGTAAATATTAGCCCATGGTTATTGTGGCCTAGTTTTAAAAAATAGGTTATTGCAGCCACTAGCTAACCGCGGAAAAAGAACTGCAATGACTACAAGCAAACAAATAAACAAGACAACAAGGAAATAAATAAGCAAGCAACTAACGCTAGGCTATCACGGCTATTACACATATTACATCCACTGGGCATCAAAGTTCGCCACCAGTGCAAATATAGGGAACAAAGCAGCATATCATATACACTGGTTGTCAAAGTTGGCGACCAGCGCAAATAAACGCCGCAGCAAAACAAATCCAGAACTGAAACCACTTCAGAAGATCTCAAGAAACAATATCCTGGGTACCCATAATGCTGGCAAGATGCTTAGCAAGCTTATTAACTTTCTCTTGTTTGGCGCTTAAATCCTCCAGCGCTTGCTGTTGCACCAGAAAATATGCATCTGAATTCTGCAGGGACTTCCTCAGTCCTTCAGCTTCCTGTCGCAGCACATCTGATCGATGTCTTTCAACTTGAAGTTGAGACTCAAGAAGACGAACTGATTCAGGCAGCGAGTTCGAAGAGCTTGTGCCAGCAGTAGTGGCCAGTAACTCGAACACTACATCAAGACAGGACTTTTGGGTTCCCTCACTGTCGTCAAGATAGTTTTTATCAGCTTTCTTGGAGACCAACAGGGATGTCTCACTATCTTGAACCTTATCTGCATTACTTCCTTTACCATTGGATAACGCGGTACTGTTCTCCAATATTTTGTCCGCATTCTAAAAGAGAAACAAGCAGACACATCACATGTTTACCATGTTGTATATGAAACTCATTTTGGTAAATGAGTTCAGTAGTAAAGTGGACAGGATAACAACATGAAACAAACATATATCTATGTACCATGGTCACTTTATGGTCTATATCATTCTAGTTTTTGTTGCCAAATCAAGATAGAGACACAGTTCAAATAATATTTGTTCAAGACAAAGCAGAATAGACAGAATATAAGTGTGGGTAACTATAGAGCAATAACAACACTTGTAATGTGCATGACATGAGAACATAACTGTTTATTCAATTGAAACTGAAATCAACATAGAGCAGGTTACAACAGCAAACCAGTTAAAGAAACAGGTTTAAAACATACCTGTTGCGCCATTGGAGTTTCAATTCCATCCTTCAAATTTGAAAATAGTTGGTATGAGTAAATACAGTAATGCAAGAGCAAAGGAGTATGAACCATAGCTACAGAACCTGACCTGAGAACAAATCTTCTTCTCCTTTAAGCGTTGAGTTGGGATTCGGAGTGGTGGTCCTCGTGCTTTGGGCACTGCAGTTCCCTTACTAACTGCTCGTGTTTGGGTGCTCTGTGGTGGAGACGGTGCTGTGTCAACTGGAACTGGGTTACTATCTGCCGGGGTTGGGGTTAGAAGGGGTGTAGCTGGTTCTCTGTCCAACTGGGTAGGGGTACAATCTGCGAGAGTCTGGGTTATGTGTGGTGGATCTGGTCCTTGGGCAAGTACAACCGTGGTTCTATCTGCATCAACTGGTAGCACTATCTTTTCTGAAGACCGTGTTGTTACTCCCTTAGATACTGCCATCACGCTCTCCAATTCAAATGGCTGATAAACAAGAAAAGTAATTGAAAGTATAGACATTGTATGATAGACAGGTGCAATGGATAGTGGGGAATAAAAGAGGGCATGAAATAATTCATATTTATGTTGTCTAACCAAACAGGATAGCATGACACAATTTCACATATATGATGGCTAACTAAACAGGATAGCATGACACAATTTCACATTATGATGGCTAACTAAAAAAGATGGAAAGACATAGTTCAAAATATGAGACTATGTAAACAGGATGACATGACATAACTATATAATGTGTTTATTAAATAGGTTGGCATGCCATAATTCACATACATTCACGGATAGAATGCCATAATTCAAAATATGATGACTGTAAACACTAAACAGGATGAGATGATATAACTATATGATGTCTTTATTAAATGGGTTGCC
Source organism: Triticum aestivum (assembly GCF_018294505.1). NCBI lineage: Eukaryota > Viridiplantae > Streptophyta > Magnoliopsida > Poales > Poaceae > Triticum > Triticum aestivum. The sequence continues at coordinate 308,398,580 of NC_057811.1, read as the reverse complement.
ATGCCATAATTCAGATAGATGATGTGTATGTACTATGTAAACATGATGGCATGATATAATTCAAATATATGATTTATATAGTAAGCAAGTAAGCAGATGGCAATCCATATATGATGTAAAAACTAAGCAATGCAAGACAACATGCATGACATGGGTAATATAACCCTGCCAAGTTTGAGCATAGACCTCAGGGGGAAATAGGACTGGTCATCAGTCTCTGAATCCTCCTCTGAGGAGCTCTCTGTAACCAGCAAGATGTCTGCTTCAGCAGGTAGCATTGTCTGCTCTGAATACCTTGTTTTCACTCCAGATACTTCCATCACCGCTTCAAATGGCTGATGCACAGGAAGAGTAGTTGAATATACAAACGTTGTCGACAAATGGAACACGTAATACAAAAAAATGATAGCATGATATAATTCACATACATGATGATTGGCTAAACAGCATGGCATTGCATAATTCACATATATAATGCCTTTGCAACAAGATAGCATTGTATAATTCACATATATAATGTCTTGCAACAAGATGGCAATGCATAATTCACATATATGGTAATTAGACACTGAACAGGTGGCATTCACACAAAGCATGTCTAAACTAATCAAAAGACATAGCAATGCGAGACACCATACGCACGATATGAGCAACATAACCCTGCCAAGTTAGAGCATACACCTCGGGGGGGAATAGGACTGGTCATCTGTCTCTGAATCCTCCTCTGAGGAGCTATCCGTAACCAGCGAGATATGCGCTTCGTCAGATAGCATAGTCTGCTCTGAAGACCTTGTTTTCACTCCAGAATTTGCCATCACCGTGTCAAATGGCTGATGCACACGAAGAGCAGTTGAATGTACTAACATTGTTGACAAATGTAATATGTAACGAAAAAAAGGATGGCCTGATATAATTTACATATAAGATGACTGGCTAAGCAGGATGGCATTGCAAAATTCACATATATGATGCCTGGCTAAACAAGATGGCGTTGCATAATTCACATAAATGATGAATAAACTAAACAGATGGCATTCGCACAAAGGATGTCTAAACTAAGCAGATGACATATTTGATGTATAAAGTAAGCAATGCAAGACACCATATGCATGATATAACCAACATCAGCATGCCAAGTTAGAGCGAAGACCTCAGGGGGTAAATAGGAGTTGTCTTCTCCTTCTGAATCCCCCTCAGAACAGATATCTTCCTCTCGATTACAATCCGAAATGCGTGGAGGGGGGGCTGCCTTTGCGCCTACCATGGAGCGACGTCTGCATGAAATTTTATTGCCACGCAAGGCTCGTCTCTTTTGCTCTACATGTTCAGTTCCATTGTTTACAATAACTGTCATGCATAGGAATAAAACATAGTGAGATTATGTAAGGAGTGCATGCAGAAATCCAGAGTGATGGTAGCAACCTGTGGATAGACCCAAAACCAATAATAGCAGGCAGATAATGGCTTCAGTTAAAAAATACAGATAATGGCTTCTTTACTGTTTGTTTCCCACCCAACATGAAACTCATAGTAGACACCGGAGATTAACCAGATAGTAGATAGATACTATTGATAGCGGCCCCGATATGTACCCCACAACCATTTAAAAACTCAAGTTTGACCATTAGTTTGGAGCTGACTCAGAGTCTAATCGGTGAACAGGACGATAAAGTAGCATGTAATATTAAGCGATGCATAACGTAAGCAGACACGAAAGAGTGCGACCTCTCTTGCGGACCCGTGTAGTCCTCGAGGTCATCTGCTCGGTTGATGATGGTAATGCAGTTTTCATGGCTGCCAGCGGCGGGGAAGAAGATCTGAGGTGGCGAAAGACAGTCTGGAGGCCGGATCCCTGCTGTGCTGGACCCTTCTGTCGTTGGAGCAGCTGAGCTGGGGTGGACGACGGCGCAGCAGGAGCGGGACAAACCACACAAGGTTTTCTTTGACAACTATCTGTAAGAGAAGTAATTCTGTAAGGGCTCGTTTGAATTGGAGGATTCCAACAATGCAGGGATAGGAAATAGACAGGAATAGGATAGGAATGCACGTGCAAAACAGAGAATTTAAAAACACAGGATTTCTGCCAATCTGGGTGTTTGATTCACAACAATTGGAAGATCACAGGATGCAAAGAAGCATGGTGAGATTAAGTCAAACCACAAGAAAATGTACGGTTATAATGCTATTATGCTACTATCTCTTAGTCTTGTGCTTCATGAATAGGAATTTGAAAAGGAGGACAAGTGAAAATTAAAATTCCTACGTTTTTTCTTTCAAGGAGACACTAAAGGAACAAATCCGTGTGCTCAGTGGACAATATATATAACATGTAGAGTAAAAAAGAGATGCAACAAGTGTACAACCTCTTTGGCGAAGCCATGTCGATCTCAGCGTGATTGGGTTGGCCGGTGAGGATGCTCCGGCTGACTTTGCTGTCGGAGGAGGGGAAGAAGATCTTAGGCGTCTGGAGATGGAGCCCGAGGTACTGCTCCGCTGTGATGGAGGGTTTCGTCGTTGGAGCAGCTCCGGTGAGTTGTACGACGCCGAGGCTGAAGCAGGACAAGAGAGACAACGAACAACGTTAACCTGAGTGGAATTCTAATAGCATCTCCAATACATGACGTAAAATACATAACCACAAAGTGCTAGATGTAAAATACATCAGCCGCTCATCTCTGAACTTAACTGTTGAAACTGAACTTAACTGTCGAAACTGAACTTAACTGTCGAAACTGAATTTTGGTGTCGAAACTGAATTTTGGTGTCGAAACTGAACGCACTAGCAAGGTGAGGCTACACGTCGGTCGACTGAATTTTTCATCTCTGGTCAGTTGATTTTGCAGCCGTTGGATACGAAATCAAGGGCCTGCGGTTCATCTTCAACCTCCACCCCCCTGAGCCGCCATCCACCACCGGTCAAACAGAAGCCCCCCGCCGCCCGCGGCCGGCGGTGCGCCGCCCCGCCCGCCCCAAAAACACTCCCCACCGCCGGTCCGCCGCCGCCCCGGCCATCCCTCTAGCCCCCCCTGCCGAGCTTTTTCTCCGGCGATCCCCATGCCACCGCCCCGCCAACGCCCCGCCACCGCCGGCGACCACCGCCCCCATCCTGAACCCGAAGATAGATAGTGGGGTACCTCTCCGGCAAGCCCCCCTCCCCGCTGCGGCTGGTTCTTCCTTCACCCCGGCGAGCCCCCCCCCATCCCCTGAAAATCGACTGACCCGAAAGTCGATTTAGTCGACTGAAGTGTAGCTGAATCAGAGCAGCATAGCAAGCAAGAGCAAGAGCGAGAGCAGCAGCGCGAGTAAGAGCAATAGCAAGAGCAGACCAGGCAGGGGACCGAGAGCAAGAGCAAAGCAGCAGCGCGAGCGAGAGCTAAAGCAGCAGCAGCTCCTACTGATGTGGACGTCGCCGCCGTGGGAGCGACGCCGTGGAGGAAGTGGCCGGCGATGCCGCCGTGGATGGAGCCGCGCCGTGTCGGCTCGGGACCGAGCGCCAGCAGCACCATGAGATCGAATCAAGAAGAAAATGCGGCGATTAGTGTACAACCTCTTTGGTGGCACCGATTAGGCCGCAGCTTCATCCTAGGAAACGGTGATGATGATGCTCTTCCGGTGGTGCAGGTGAAGACGGTGGTGTGGGAATGGAGGTGGCGCGAAAGACGAGGGGAACATCGGGGCAGCTCCTTGGAGGTGGAGGACGGGGTGGCTGAACCGGCGGGACGATGAGATCGACGACGGATCCTCATCCGGTACGGTGGATGAGGGACGTCGAGGTGTTGCTGTGGATGACGTCGTCGGGGAAGAGGCTCCGGCTGGGTGGCGGACAGAGCAGGGTGTGGGGTTTCGTTGCGGGTTTTCGCGGCCTCGGTGTACGAATGTTGGGGATCGTAGCAGAAATCAAAAAATTTCTACGCATCACCAAGATCCATCTATGGAGTTTACTAGCAACGAGAAGGAAGGAGTGCATCTACATACCCTTGTAGATCGCGAGCGGAAGCGTTCAAGTGAACGGGGTTGATGGAGTCGTACTCGTCGTGATCCAAATCACCGATGACCGAGCGCCGAACGGACGGCACCTCCGCGTTCAACACACGTACGGAGCAGCGACGTCTCCTCTTTCTTGATCCAGCATGGTGGAAGGAGAGGTTGATGGAGATCCAGCAGCACGATGGCGTGGTGGTGGAAGTAGCGGGGATCCCGGCAGGGCTTCGCCAAGCGCAAGCGGGAGGGAGAGGTGTCACGGGAGGGAGAGGGAGGCGCCAGGGGCTAGGGTACTGCTGCCCTCCCTCCCCCCCACTATATATTGGGGTCCTGGGGGGCTCCGGCCCCCTGGAGATCCCATCTGAGGGGGGGGCGGCCAAGGGGGTGGCTTGCCCCCCAAGCCAAGTGGGGCGCCCCCCCCACCCCCAGGGTTTCCAACCCTAGGCGCAGAGGAGGCCCAAGGGGGGCGCACCAGCCCACCAGTGGCTGGTTCCCCTCCTCACTTCAGCCCATGGGGCCCTCCGGGACAGGTGGCCCCACCCGGTGGACCCCCGGGACCCTTCCGGTGGTCCCGGTACAATACCGATAACCCCCGAAACTTTCCCGTGGCCGAAACTGGACTTCCTATATATAATTCTTCACCTCCGGAGCATTCCGGAACTCCTCGTGACGTCTGGGATCTCATCCGGGACTCCGAACAACTTTCGGGTTTCCGCATACTAATATCTCTACAACCCTAGCGTCACCGAACCTTAAGTGTGTAGACCCTACGGGTTCGGGAGACATGCAGACATGACCGAGACGACTCTCCGGTCAATAACCAACAGCGGGATCTGGATACCCATGTTGGCTCCCACATGTTCCACGATGATCTCATCGGATGAACCACGATGTCGAGGATTCAATCAATCCCGTATACAATTCCCTTTGTCAATCGGTACGTTACTTGCCCGAGATTCGATCGTCGGTATCCCAATACCTCGTTCAATCTCGTTACCGGCAAGTCACTTTACTCGTACCGTAATGCATGATCCCGTGACCAACCACTTGGTCACTTTGAGCTCATTATGATGATGCATTACCGAGTGGGCCCAGAGATACCTCTCCGTCATACGGAGTGACAAATCCCAGTCTCGATCCGTGTCAACCCAACAGACACTTTCAGAGATACCTGTAGTGTACCTTTATAGTCACCCAGTTACGTTGTGACGTTTGGTACACCCAAAGCACTCCTACGGCATCCGGGAGTTACACGATCTCATGGTCTAAGGAAAAGATACTTGACATTGGAAAAGCTCTAGCAAACGAACTACACGATCTTTGCGCTATGCTTAGGATTGGGTCTTGTCCATCACATCATTCTCCTAATGATGTGATCCCGTTATCAATGACATCCAATGTCCATAGTCAGGAAACCATGACTATCTGTTGATCAACGAGCTAGTCAACTAGAGGCTCACTAGGGACATGTTGTGGTCTATGTATTCACACATGTATTACGATTTCCGGATAACACAATTATAGCATGAACAATAGACAATTATCATGAACAAGGAAATATAATAATAACCATTTTATTATTGCCTCTAGGGCATATTTCCAACAGTCTCCCACTTGCACTAGAGTCAATAATCTAGTTACATTGTGATGAATCGAACACCCATAGAGTTCTGGTGTTGATCATGTTTTGCTCTAGGGAGAGGTTTAGTCAACGGATCTGCTACATTCAGGTCCGTATGTACTTTACAAATATCTATGTCTCCATTTTGAACACTTTCACGAATGGAGTTGAAGCGACGCTTGATATGCCTGGTCTTCCTGTGAAACCTGGGCTCCTTGGCAAGGGCAATAGCTCCAGTGTTGTCACAGAAGAGAGTCATCGGGCCCGACGCATTGGGAATCACCCCTAGGTCGGTAATGAACTCCTTCATCCAGATTGCTTCTTGCGCTGCCTCTGAGGCCGCCATGTACTCCGCTTCACATGTAGATCCCGCCACGACGCTTTGCTTGCAACTGCACCAGCTTACTGCCCCTCCATTCAAAATATACACGTATCCGGTTTGTGACTTAGAGTCATCCAGATCTGTGTCGAAGCTAGCGTCGACGTAACCCTTTACGACGAGCTCTTCGTCACCTCCATATACGAGAAACATATCCTTAGTCCTTTTCAGGTACTTCAGGATATTCTTGACCGTTGTCCAGTGTTCCATGCCGGGATTACTTTGGTACCTTCCTACCAAACTTACGGCAAGGTTTACATCAGGTCTGGTACACAGCATGGCATACATAATAGACCCTATGGCCGAGGCATAGGGGATGACACTCATCTTTTCTCTATCTTCTGCCGTGGTCGGGCATTGAGCCGTGCTCAATTGCACACCTTGCAATACAGGCAAGAACCCCTTCTTGGACTGATCCATATTGAACTTCTTCAATATCTTGTCAAGGTACGTACTCTGTGAAAGACCAATGAGGCGTCTTGATCTATCTCTATAGATCTTGATGCCTAATATATAAGCAGCTTCTCCAAGGTCCTTCATTGAAAAACACTTATTCAAGTAGGCCTTTATACTTTCCAAGAATTCTATATCATTTCCCATCAATAGTATGTCATCCACATATAATAAGAGAAATGCTACAGAGCTCCCACTCACTTTCTTGTAAACACAGGCTTCTCCATAAGTCTGTGTAAACCCAAACGCTTTGATCATCTCATCAAATCGAATGTTCCAACTCCGAGATGCTTGCACCAGCCCATAGATGGAGCGCTGGAGCTTGCATACCTTGTTAGCATTCTTAGGATCGACAAAACCTTCCGGCTGCATCATATACAATTCTTCCTTAAGAAAGCCGTTAAGGAATGCCGTTTTGACGTCCATTTGCCATATCTCATAATCATAGAATGCGGCAATTGCTAACATGATTCGGACGGACTTCAGCTTCGCTACGGGTGAGAAAGTCTCATCGTAGTCAACCCCTTGAACTTGTCGATAACCCTTAGCGACAAGTCGAGCCTTATAGATGGTCACATTACCATCCGCGTCTGTCTTCTTCTTAAAGATCCATTTATTTTCTATGGCTCGCCGATCATCGGGCAAGTCAGTCAAAGTCCATACTTCGTTTTCATACATGGATCCTATCTCGGATTGCATGGCTTCAAGCCATTTGTTGGAATCCGGGCCCGCCATCGCTTCTTCATAGTTCGAAGGTTCACCGTTGTCTAACAACATGATTTCCAGGACAGGGTTGCCGTACCACTCTGGTGCGGAACGTGTCCTTGTGGACCTACGAAGTTCAGCAGTAACTTGATCCGAAGCTTCATGATCATCATCATTAACTTCCTCCCCAGTCGGTGTAGGCACCACAGGAACATCTTCCCGCGCTGCGCTACTTTCCGGTTCGGAAGGGGTGACTATCACCTCATCAAGTTCCACTTTCCTCCCACTCACTTCTTTCGAGAGAAACTCTTTCTCCAGAAAGGACCCGTTCTTGGCAACAAAGATTTTGCCTTCGGATCTGAGGTAGAAGGTATACCCAATGGTTTCCTTAGGGTATCCTATGAAGACGCATTTTTCCGACTTGGGTTCGAGCTTTTCAGGTTGAAGTTTCTTGACATAAGCATCGCATCCCCAAACTTTTAGAAACGACAGCTTAGGTTTCTTCCCAAACCATAATTCATACGGTGTCGTCTCAACGGATTTCGACGGAGCCCTATTTAAAGTGAATGCGGCAGTCTCTAAAGCATAGCCCCAAAATGAGAGCGGTAGATCGGTAAGAGACATCATAGATCGCACCATATCCAATAGAGTGCGATTACGACGTTCGGACACACCATTTCGCTGAGGTGTTCCAGGCGGCGTGAGTTGTGAAACGATTCCACATTTCCTTAAGTGCGTACCAAATTCGTGACTTAAATATTCTCCCCCACGATCTGATCGTAAGAACTTTATTTTCCTGTCACGTTGATTCTCAACCTCACTCTGAAATTCCTTGAACTTTTCAAAGGTTTCAGACTTGTGTTTCATTAGGTAGACATACCCATATCTACTTAAGTCATCAGTGAGAGTGAGAACATAACGATAGCCACCGCGAGCCTCAACACTCATTGGACCGCACACATCGGTATGTATGATTTCCAATAAGTTGGTTGCTCGCTCCATTGTTCCGGAGAACGGAGTCTTGGTCATCTTACCCATGAGGCATGGTTCGCACGTGTCAAATGATTCGTAATCAAGAGACTCCAAAAGTCCATCTGCATGGAGCTTCTTCATGCGTTTGACACCAATGTGACCAAGGCGGCAGTGCCACAAGTATGTGGGACTATCGTTATCAACTTTACATCTTTTGGTATTCACACTATGAATATGTGTAACATCACGTTCGAGATTCATTAAGAATAAACCATTGACCAGCGGGGCATGACCATAAAACATATCTCTCATATAAATAGAACAACCATTATTCTCGGATTTAAATGAGTAGCCATCTCGAATTAAACGAGATCCTGATACAATGTTCATGCTCAAAGCTGGCACTAAATAACAATTATTGAGGTTTAAAACTAATCCCGTAGGTAAATGTAGAGGTAGCGTGCCGACGGCGATCACATCGACCTTGGAACCATTCCCGACGCGCATCGTCACCTCGTCCTTCGCCAGTCTCCGCTTATTCCGCAGCTCCTGTTTTGAGTTACAAATATGAGCAACCGCACCGGTATCAAATACCCAGGAGCTACTACGAGTACTGGTAAGGTACACATCAATTACATGTATATCACATATACCTTTGGTGTTGCCGGCCTTCTTGTCCGCTAAGTATTTGGGGCAGTTCCGCTTCCAGTGACCACTTCCCTTGCAATAAAAGCACTCAGTCTCAGGCTTGGGTCCATTCTTTGACTTCTTCCCGGCAACTGGCTTACCGGGCGCGGCAACTCCCTTGCCGTCCTTCTTGAAGTTCTTCTTACCCTTGCCTTTCTTGAACTTAGTGGTTTTATTCACCATCAACACTTGATGTTCCTTTTTGATCTCCACCTCCGCTGATTTCAGCATTGAATATACCTCAGGAATGGTCTTTTCCATCCCCTGCATATTGAAGTTCATCACAAAGCTCTTGTAGCTTGGTGGAAGCGACTGAAGGATTCTGTCAATGACCGCGTCATCCGGGAGATTAACTCCCAGCTGAGACAAGCGGTTGTGTAACCCAGACATTTTGAGTATGTGCTCACTGACAGAACTATTTTCCTCCATTTTACAACTGAAGAACTTGTCGGAGACTTCATATCTCTCGACCCGGGCATGAGCTTGGAAAACCATTTTCAGCTCTTCGAACATCTCATATGCTCCATGTTTCTCAAAACGCTTTTGGAGCCCCGGTTCTAAGCTGTAAAGCATGCCGCACTGAACGAGGGAGTAATCATCAGCACGTGATTGCCAAGCGTTCATAACGTCTTGGTTCTCTGGGATGGGTGCTTCACCTAGCGGTGCTTCTAGGACATAATCTTTCTTGGCAGCTATGAGGATGATCCTCAGGTTCCGGACCCAGTCCGTATAGTTGCTGCCATCATCTTTCAGCTTGGTTTTCTCTAGGAACGCGTTGAAGTTGAGGGCAACGTGGGCCATTTGATCTACAAGACATATTGTAAAGATTTTAGACTAAGTTCATGATAATTAAGTTCATCTAATCAAATTATTCAATGAACTCCCACTCAGATAGACATCCCTCTAGTCATCTAAGTGAAACATGATCCGAGTCAACTAGGCCGTGTCCGATCATCACGTGAGACGGACTAGTCAAGATCGGTGAACATCTTCATGTTGATCGTATCTTCTATACGACTCATGCTCGACCTTTCGGTCTTCCGTGTTCCGAGGCCATGTCTGTACATGCTAGGCTCGTCAAGTCAACCTAAGTGTATTGCGTGTGTTCCGAGGCCATGTCTGTACATGCTAGGCTCGTCAACACCCGTTGTATGCGAACGTTAGAATCTATCACACCCGATCATCACGTGGTGCTTCGAAACAACGAACCTTCGCAATGGTGCACAGTTAGGGGGAACACTTTCTTGAAATTATTATAAGGGATCATCTTACTTACTACCGTCGTACTAAGCAAATAAGATGTAAAACATGATAAACATCACATGCAATCAAATAGTGACATGATATGGCCAATATCATTTTGCTCCTTTGATCTCCATCTTCGGGGCGCCATGATCATCTTCGTCACCGGCATGACACCATGATCTCCATCATGATCCATCTGTGTCTTCATGAAGTTGTCACGCCAACGATTACTTCTACTTCTATGGCTAACGCGTTTAGCAATAAAGTAAAGTAATTTACATGGCGTTATTCAATGACACGCAGGTCATACAAAAATAAAGACAACTCCTATGGCTCCTGCCGGTTGTCATACTCATCGACATGCAAGTCGTGATTCCTATTACAAGAACATGATCAATCTCATACATCACATATATCATTCATCACATCTTCTGGCCATATCACATCACAAGGCACATGCTGCAAAAACAAGTTAGACGTCCTCTAATTGTTGTTGCAAGTTTTTACGTGGCTTCTATAGGTTTCTAGCAAGAACGTTTCTTACCTACGTAAAACCACAACGTGATATGCCAATTTCTATTTACCCTTCATAAGGACCCTTTTCATCGAATCCGTTCCGACTAAAGTGGGAGAGACAGACACCCGCTAGCCACCTTATGCAACTAGTGCATGTCAGTCGGTGGAACCTGTCTCACGTAAGCGTACGTGTAAGGTCGGTCCGGGCCGCTTCATCCCACAATACCGCCGAAACAAGATAAGACTAGTAGTGGCAAGAAAAATTGACAACATCTACGCCCACAACTGCTTTGTGTTCTACTCGTGCATAGAAACTACGCATAGGCCTGGCTCATGATGCCACTGTTGGGGATCGTAGCAGAATTTTAAATTTCCTACGCATGACCAAGATCCATCTATGGAGTATACTAGCAACGAGGGGAAGGAGTGCATCTACATACCCTTGTAGATCGGAGCGGAAGCGTTCCAATGAACGGGTTTGATGGAGTCGTACTCGCCGTGATCCAAATCACCGATGACCGAGTGTCGAACGGACGGCACCTCCGCGTTCAACACACGTACGGAGCAGCGATGTCTCCTCCTTCTTGATCCAGCAAGGGGAAGGAGAGGTTGATGGAGATCCAGCAGCACGACGGCGTGGTGGTGGAAGTAGCGGGATCTCGGCAGGGCTTCGCCAAGCTTCTGCGAGAAGGAGAGGTGTTTGCAGGGGGAGAGGGGAGGCGCCAGGGGCTGTGATGCTGCAGCCCTCCCTCCCCCCACTATTATAGGCCCCCTGGAGGGGGGGGGCGCCGGCCCTGGAACCCATCTACATGGGGTGGGGGGGGGGGAGCGGCGGGCACAGGGGAAGGGGGGTGGCTTCCCCCCCAAGCCAAGTGGGGCGCCCCCACCCCCAGGGTTTCCAACACTAGGCGCAGGGGAGGCCCAAGGGGGGCGCACCAGCCGACCAGTGGCTGGTTCCCCTCCCCACTTCAGCCCATGGGGCCCTCCGGGACAGGTGGCCCCACCCGTTGGACCCCCGGGACCCTTCCGGTGGTCCCGGTACAATACCGATAACCCCCGAAACTTTCCCGGTGGCCGAAACTGGACTTCCTATATATAATTCTTCACCTCCGGACCATTCCGGAACTCCTCGTGACGTCCGGGATCTCATCCGGGACTCCGAACAACTTTCGGGTTTCCGCATACTAATATCTCTACAACCCTAGCGTCACTGAACCTTAAGTGTGTAGACCCTACGGGTTCAGGAGACATGCAGACATGACCGAGACGACTCTCTGGTCAATAACCAACAGCGGGATCTGGATACCCATGTTGGCTCCCACATGTTCCACGATGATCTCATCGGATGAACCACGATGTCGAGGATTCAATCAATCCCGTATACAATTCCCTTTGTCAATCGGTACGTTACTTGCCCGAGATTCGATCGTCGGTATCCCAATACCTCGTTCAATCTCGTTACCGGCAAGTCACTTTACTCGTACCGTAATGCATGATCCTGTTACCAACCACTTGGTCACTTTGAGCTCATTATGATGATGCATTACCGAGTGGGCCCAGAGATACCTCTCCGTCATACGGAGTGACAAATCCCAGTCTCGATCCGTGTCAACCCAACAGACACTTTCAGAGATACCTGTAGTGTACCTTTATAGTCACCCAGTTACGTTGTGACGTTTGGTACACCCAAAGCACTCCTACGGCATCCGGGAGTTACACGATCTCATGGTCTAAGGAAAAGATACTTGACATTGGAAAAGCTCTAGCAAACGAACTACACGATCTTTGCGCTATGCTTAGGATTGGGTCTTGTCCATCACATCATTCTCCTAATGATGTGATCCCGTTATCAATGACATCCAATGTCCATAGTCAGGAAACCATGACTATCTGTTGATCAACGAGCTAGTCAACTAGAGGCTCACTAGGGACATGTTGTGGTCTATGTATTCACACATGTATTACGATTTCCGGATAACACAATTATAGCATGAACAATAGACAATTATCATGAACAAGGAAATATAATAATAACCATTTTATTATTGCCTCTAGGGCATATTTCCAACAACGAATGGGTGGGCGGATGGGATGGCAGTGGGGAACCATGGCTTAGAGACGCGCTTGTCCGAAATGTGGGGTAAGTTACGAAAGTACCCCCACCGATTTGAGGCGGTTCTTTCGGTTCAGGGGTACCACGGGCATTTCGCGTGTCGGGATTTCACAGGAGGTGGGAGTTTTCGCGCGCGTTGTAATTTCGGAATAGCAAGGGCGGGTTGAGATGGAGGGAGTTGTCGGAGCACAACGAGACAAAGATATATCTTAAATATTTCGGGCTAACAATGCGCGGGTTGAAATTTTCGGACAAGCCTAACGTGTACTGTACCAAATCAATGTGCACTACAAATGTCATTCAAAACTTTGAATTCATGTTATGTTCAATTAAAATATTTCGCTACGTGTATAATGCATGCAACCTACTACTCAAATGAACGTTTTAGTGCATTCCAAACGTATCTACTACCGCTTCAATATGAACTAAATTTGAATTCGTTTCTCTATTTGAATAAGATCTACAGTAATGATTGTTGTGAAGTCAAAGCATTTGAATTCGTTTCTCTGTTTTAATAAGATCTACAATCATCATTATTGTCAAGTTAAACCATCATTTGTGTATTATCTTCACAGCACACCACATGATTAGTCTCGAGTTACATATGAACTATGTGTACTATATGAACTCGAACTAGATTTTTTGAATCCACTTTATTTTGATTTCAAATCACATTACATTTCTAGATCTAGCTAGATCTTCATAATCTAAACCATGTCTCATATGTATAATGTGTTTATCACATTATGTATGGTGCCCCGCCCCCTACGCCTACAAGTATTTAGATGTGAGTTGCAAACACCACGCATTACCACAAATTCAAATAAAATGTGAGAATGTTCGATATATAGTATTGTTTAGATTGTTCGATATTTAGTTGTAAGCTGCAAACGCCACACATTATCACAAATTCAAATAAAATGTGAGATTGTTTGATGTATAGTATGGTTTAGATTGTTCGGCATTTAGCTGTGAGTTGCAAACGCCATGCATTATCACATTATGGTATAACATGTGCACAGCACGTGTATCACCGCTATATTCATGCATGCAATGTTTAAAACACTATGATCTCTTATTCAAATATATGAATCCGCTTTCATATCAATTTATGATCTTTGTTAGTCTCTTACACCCACACAATCCTCTAACCTTTGTAGCTACCACTAACTTTCTCTCGTCCATGCACACGCCCTCCTCGCCCTCCCCCTCCCTCGGCATTCTATCCACCGGGCACATTCATTTTTTTTCTTTAGGTCGTTCTCCCAGAGTCTCCACAACTCCTTTCCGACACACACCGATCGATAAACCTCTCCAGCGATGCCTGCCTACAACATACACACACACCTTCAATCTCCTCCTTTATGTGTCCTTGCCTCGTGTCTCTCATACGGTCAGACACACATGTAAACTCTCGCCCCTCTTTTCATCGATCTCACAACCGCACACTCCTCCCCCTATCTAGCTAGTAGTTGGGCCTCTCGCACCACCTCCTAGCTCCATTCTCTCTGTCTATCCGTCTCGCTGGGCCTTATTTGCCTGTAACAAATGGACGTACACCGAAGGATCTCTCACTATACATATAGCTAGCTAGGTCCTTATAACTCGTTTTTACCCACACGTCAATCGATCTACCTCATTAGTTGTGTCTCTCCCTTCCTCCGACAAACAACAATTGATCTACCGATCTAGTTAGGTTTGCTTACCAAACACATGGTTCCCCTTCATCATCCATGGATGCGTCCCGACAGATCTATCACGCACAGGCACACACAGAAACACATCCCCACTCTTATTGATAACATTGCAGTTCCACCCTCAGTTTGTCTAGTAGGCCTCTCCCACCATCTTCGAGAAGCAACTCCATCACCCATCCAGCACTCTACCCCTCTCCCTCCCTCTCCCTCCCTCTCTCTCCTCTCTCTCTCTGTCCCATCATATTTCCCGTCCTTCAGTTATGTATGGATGTCGACCGATCTCCCTCAAGACATAGCTGGGTCTCTCCTTCTCAACACATATACGAGTCGTTCTACCTCTATAGTTAGGCCTCTGCCTACCCCTCCCCCACCCCCCCCCACACACCGATACATCGAGCGCTCTAGTCATGTCTCCCTGCCACACACAAACTTGACATGTGCCCTCTAACGTTCCGGTAGGCCAGTCGCCCTATATCTTTGACTTGCACACACACACAATTTCGATGGCTCTCTTCATCGATCTCGCACCCACCCACTTGATCCTCTCTTCAACTCTATCGATAGCTATGACCGCTCCCTCTCTTCTCGTGGATTGCCCGACCCTCTATGTATGATATGGATAGGCCTCCATTTCACACACATTGCATGCAAAATTTTGTTTGAGATGTCATCGACACATATTCCCACAAATAATTCACGAAATCAACCCCCCCACCCCCCAAAACAAAAAACACTCACGAACGCGGTTTGTATCTCTCACACACACCCACGTAGGTGGAGGACGTGCACGAAGAGAAGAGGTGCATGCACGGCGCACGTACTTCCGTCTCTTTCCCAACCACACCCGCGCGGGTACACGGTGGAGCTCATTTGTGTACGAAAAAGGCAGCCCACGTGGTAATTTGGCACGTGTACTGGTTGTACACTTGGTGGAGGGAGGATCGTCTACCACGGGTGAACAAACAAATTGCGACTTGACGTGTTATGTTAAAAAAAGAGGCAAACCATGTGGGGCCTACCTTAGAGGCAAGGCTCTATACACTGGAGTACTTTTGATGTGTCCCGTCAACTCGCAGAACGAGGAGAAGCTTGCTTAGTACGCCGTCTCCCCCGCCCACGGGCGCGGTGGCTCGCAGGATGAGGTGAAGCTTGCTCCGCCTTACGCCCGCTCCCTCGCCCATGTGCGCGGTGGCTCGCAGGACGAGGAGAAAAATTTACTACTCCCTCCATTTACTCCTCGTCCCTACTACCTTGGTTATAGAGATTATATCATATTGTTTGGAATATATATGTCCTTTAGTAGATTTCAATATGAACTACTAGTACATACTCCAAACACTGATGTATATAGACGTATTTTAGAGTGTAGATTCACTCATTTTGCTCCGTATGTAGCACTCTCCCTCGCCCCTCGACCCTCGCCCACGTGGTGGATGTGCAGCAATTCATTCGGTCTCATATAGCCAGAACGATATATACTGCACTACCATTATTGCTCGACTTCCCGAAGAGGCGAAGAGCCAATCACAAGGTTAATATTTTGGAGATGCCAAGCGCAAGGTTATAGGAGAACGAGTAGTAGGTGCCGCGTCATTTATAAATAAAGTTTTTTTTTCTTCAGTGGCACGTACGCAATATGATAGGTTCATATGGAGAGAAAAGGAAACCGCTCCACTATATACATAGTCAGGACTGGGCAGCCTACACGGTTGCTTGCTGGGGTTGCTCTCTTCACACTCTCTCGCACAAAACGACTGTGGCCACATCTCTAACATCCCGACGGATCACGTCCGCTTGGGGAAGGGGTGGATGCTTAGTGTAGATGCGGTGGCCGTCGCCGACGGCGAAAACCCACTGTCGGCACGTCTCGATCAGGGGTCCCCGCCGTTCTCTCTTACAAAGCCGGTGAGGTTGCCTTCGTCCCTTGCTCACTGCCGCGACGTGGGCAGTTGCCGCCTCCCGCCGCCCTCCTCAAGGTTGAGCTACGTCCCTCAGGTACAACTCCCTTTACAGCCGGCTTGCACCACTGCTCCAGCTGCCCACATCACTCCCTGTGGATATTTCTCTACTTCTTTGCCCCGCACATACCTCTACTGGCTTCTACGTACTGTATTTGTGATGAGTTTATGTCTCATCAACTAGTCCCAATAATCTTATTCTAATCACGCTTCTTCAATTTCTTTGCCACAGGGATGCTCATCTCGATTTTGGTGAAACTGCACAAAATGATCTGATGGTCAAAAGGTTGCAAACTTCATTTATTAGGAAGCTCGAACGTTGCCAGCAAATTGAAGCCTGGTCAGGGTTCACGGTTCAAGGGCTAGTGACTGCATGGATCGCTTTTTTCTTTAGCTGCCTCTGTTCCAAAATAAGTGTCAACTTTAGTAGTAGTACAACTTTGTACTAAAGTTTGCACAAAGTTGAGACACTTATTTTGGATCGGAGGGAGTACATATTTGCTATGATCTGTCAATCATTGAGATGCAATAGCATGCATGTTAGTCTCATTTGTATTTGATGACATGTTGCAACAGGCAACCTTGGACGCAAGATACATGTAACAGAAGCTGGAAGCTTCATAGCATTGTACAAATTTATCTCGCTGATAAATTACAGTACGTACTATACTAGTACTTCCTCCGTTCCTAAATATAAGTCTTTGTAGAGATTTCACCATGAACCACATGCAGATGTATATAGATGCATTTTAAGTGTAGATTCATTCATTTTGTTCCGTATGTAGTGGAATCTCTACAAAGACTTATCTACTAGTAATAGCTAGCCCCCACCACTAGGAATTCTCTATCCTCTCCTTGAGCCACATCATCAAAATTGATGTAGCCGTTAGATGAAGTAAATCAGTCCATAATAGCCGTCTGATCTAGACGTTGAGAGGCTCCGCACTAAGCCACATGCAAGCATGCAGAAATACCGTGGCACATGCATGTGAGTGGGTTTTAAATCACATCAACATGTCTGCATGCAAGCATGCACAGGTAGCATGCATGTAAGTGAGCTTTTAAGTCCCATTAACATGTCAAAAAGAAAAATATAATCCCATTATGCAGTAGGAGTTGGCTGATCTTTTTTCCTTACGTGGGATGATCTAAATGATGATGGGAGTTTATTTAGTTTGGCTACCACATTTGTCATGCGGTTATAGGTTTAGTTTTATGAAATCGATAATTTTGCGCAGAGAGATATACCGCTATTCCGCGGCAACGCACGGGGACTCATCTAGTAATATTTAGGAACGGAGGGAGTACTATGTAAAGAGTTAGGTGTCGCACGGTGATAGTGTGAGGTGGGCCATGTAATCACTGAGCCTGCGTGTTTTCACTGCTCTTGCACGCCTCCGCTGTAAGAATGGAGAAAATTGTAATCTAGTAGTAGTACCTCCTTTCACCGAAAGCGTGGGACATCCAGCAGTCCTACCACCTCCGTAATAAAGACCAATGAGCCGTCAAATCACATAGACCCAGCAGTAAGTTGGACGGACGAAGCAACCATCACTCTTGCACCAGTGAGAGGTCACGTCCGCTCTGCCCGGGCATGAATGCGGCACCGATTCTTTGGAGCGGCGCTGACCGTTTCGGGCGGGAAGCGCGCACGGGCGATGGAGGGGCTTTGGGTGGGCCAGGCTGGTCAGGAGCGGGCGTGGCAGCTGTCCGCATGTCCCTACCGGACACGCCCGGAAACGAGAGGATGCACCGACTCTCGCGGCTAAAATTGTACACTACACAACATCTCTCTGTAGGAGTAGGTCGATCTGTCGCTCTCTCTAACACACACATGCTGTTAAACACACACACGCGCGCGCGCGCACACGCACGCACCTTGGTCCAGTTGCACCTTTTAACGTGACTTATTACACCTAGACGGAGGGAGTAGTAAGTATATGAGATACGGTGGCACACTGACTTAAGTCGAATACAAGTGCCCAAAATTTGTGTGCATGTTATAAAAAGGATTCACTTAAAATAGTACGTGAGCGAACAAAGGGATCAATTGGACAGTGTTCCCGAGCAGTAGCGAGATGTGTGAGGTAAGATACACCACTGGCGCTTTTAATTTTTCTTATTAATTTGTTTGTTTCACCCTCTGACTGGTGGGACCCAACGTACTACGTGGAGAGAGGTAAGGTGACTAAGGCTGCATTATTTCTGCACCACTGTGGATAGTCTTACCACCAAAGCCACATGACACGATTATGATTGAAATCCCAATGACTCCCACACACACAAAAAAACACGGCATGCTTGTCACACGAATGCAGGAATGTATAAAAGGTTATTTCCCTCTCGTTGAACATAACGGGAGGGTTGTGTAGCTGGTTAGCCTGTTCGCTCATCAAACTTGAGGTCTCGGGTTCGATAACTACACTTGAGCATAATTTGTGCCAGGAGGATTCTTTGACTGGTCAAAATGTTTTCTAGGGTTTGCACGCTTCACACTCTCTCTCCAGTATATATATACATGTTGGAGCCTCAGCGCTTGTAGTTGCTCTCTTCACACTCTCTCGCCCTCTCCCGCTGGAGCCTCAGCGCTTGTAGTTGCTCTCTTCACACTCTCTCGCCCTCTCCAGATCTAAACAAGACTTCGTTGGCCTCTCTCTCCCCTCACTGCTGCTCAAAGAGCCGACAGGATCCGTCCGCCGGGAAGGGAAGGAGGCTTAACGCTGTCGCCGTCGGCGAGGGACTACCGGCGCAGCTGTTCACTTTCCACCCAGCGGCGGCGCGGGAGGGCCTCCGACCCCTTCTTCTTCGCCGTCATCCCGTCGCCCACCGAACCACGCCCCAAGAACCTTAAGGTATAATTTACTTACTCCACATGCATTGCTCTAGCTGTATGTATACCATGAATCTAGGACGTGGTTCAAAGAGGAAAGGAGTGGGGGAAAGTAGTGGGAAAAGTTGTATATAGCATGAATCTAGGACGTGGTTCAAAGAGGAAATGAAGGGGGAAAGTTGTATAGCATGAATCTAGGACGTGGTTCAAAGAGGAAAGGAATGGGGGAAAGTAGTGGGGAAAGTTGTATCGCATAAATCTAGGACGTGGTTCAAAGAGGAAAGGAAGGGGCGAAAGTACTAGTTCAAAAAGGAAAGGAAGGGAAAAGGCTGTAGAGTTTGAGCAGGACTAGATTTGCTGCGCTCGCATAGGGAAAGGTGTCTAAAGATAACAAAACTGGGACCAACACAAATATGCTCCTTGGTTGTTTGTTCTTTGTTGCAACAGACTGTGCATGACCACAGTACATCGGTAGATGCACATGGTGCTGGTGCGTCCACTGTCCCGTGCAACTCATTAGCTGTTGTTAATCTAAGGCCTTGTTTGGTTAAAAACTCCCTAGTCCCTACCTGCTTGGTTCCAGGGACTAAACATGGACTAGAGGTTATTAAATGACATGCTAAAAGACCATGTTACCCCTAGTAATGAACTAATAGAGATAAGGTGCGATGCGTGGCAGGGGCAACTGTTGGAAAAAGTCCCAAAAAGACTCCCTCGGGGTCTTCTTTCTTTAGTCCCAAATGCCCACTTTTAGTCCCTAAAAGTCCCTCCGGTTTGGTTTAGATGGGACTGACACGGAGTTTTTTTAGTCCCTACACCAAAATGTCCCTGTAAACAAACACCCTCTAATAATGCCGCTGGAAAATTGATGCAATGCCACAGTTAAAAGCAAATTACATGTTTAACGAATTTTATTGTTAATATAATCTCTATGTTAATATTAATCAATGCCACCGTTTGAGAAATGCTACTGTCTTGCTTTCTTTCCCATTTAGATAAGGTAGATGCTTCTTTTTGTTGGCTTCTGTGTCATCCACCGTTATTGACCACTAATTGTTTCCTTTGCACCTCTGTGTAAACAGGGTTATCTACTTCACCTCGTTGCCATTGTGACCTTTTGTTGCACTGCACAAAACACTTTTGTTTTAAGAGTGTCTTGTGCAGTTCAACCAAAATGTCACACCGACAACGTTGCTTGATTGCTTGATCTTAGTGGAACTGCACAAGAGGAGATCTTACTTCCTATCCGTTAAGGCGAATTTGGTTCAGATCTTCTTCTTGTGAGTTGTTTGAATTCCGCATCATGAGAGGTCAGTACTAGCCTTCTTTCACATGATTCTGTAGTGTGCTTTCATATGTTGTGCTACTTGTACGATAATGTTGCTTGATTTTAGTGAACTGCACAAATGGAGACAAGACTTCCAATCTGTATGTGCACCGTAATATCCCATTGAGGTAAGATAAGGATATTTCACAACTGCTGGCCTGTATTTTTCCACTTTCATCAGAAAATTAAGTTTAGTACTATACTTGTGCTCCCTAATTGACATGCCAAATCTTACATTGAAGGCGAAGCTTGTCTGTTATTGAACCAAGTGATGAAGGGGAAGAACAAGCGGAAGAAAAACAAAAATCAACTCCCGGTGCTGTAATGAAGCACTGGAACTGTGATGACACAAGTAATGATATAGTTTTGCATCTTAATTTATTGCTATGGCAGGAACGAGCAATTGTTTTGCCACTGATTTGATGCCACTCTTAATGTAATATGTAATTATCTCTACTTGTGCAAACAGGGATCTTCTTTGAAGATACCATATATTTTAGTGGAACTGCACAAGAAGATGTTGGAAACATTAAACTAATCGAGGAGTATATAGTAAGCATGGCCACCACCGTAGATAGCAACAGATGGTTCCGGAGAAGTGCTTCATCTGTATGCTCTACACAATAAGCCTCCTGACAAAGGTTGGTACTCGCCCACTGATTTCATCCATATGATTGAGCTTTGTCATCTCTATTGGTGTTGTGCTACTGTTTAGATACTGTCATGAAAAAGTGGTATTGTCCTTGAGAAGTGCTTCATCTGTGCTGTTTTAAATATTTCCTTTCCTTTTTTTCGAGCAAACAGGGATGCTAGCATTTAGTAGTCCTCTTGTCTTTGCACAACAGGATCATCTTCCTCTGAAGAAGAATATGGAGTACGTGAAGTGACTAGTTCCGATTATGCCAGGATGAAGAAGCCCTGTCTATCTTCTCATCAGAAGGAGCAGTTGAAGGATGGTTACATTACTCCCCACAAGACCAAACTAACTTCAGCTCAGAAGGACTGACAAATCTCCATTTTTTTGCTGTGATGTGTGAGTACAATGTTGTTCTAGGATTCTTTCTGGTGAGTTCCATTTTTCTAAAAGTGTGCTCTACATGGACCATGTATGTGCCTGTTGAAACTGTCAATTCATAGTACAGTTTGCTTTATACTAATCACTTTTTTGTATTTGTGCAAACAGGGGTGCTCAGCTTGATTTCAATGGGAACTGCACAAAATGTTCATGAATACATCGATTCATTCATTTCCACCACAAGAAAGGAGGTGCCGATAAGTTCAAGGCGTTGCAACATATAAGGGCGAAATCATACAAGCTACGCGCGAATTTGGTTGATTTTGGTGGAACTGCACAAAAAGAACAGCTGGTTTATTTAGCACGAGGTGCCATGTCAATGTCCGAATGATGGCAAACCCTGCCCATTCCACAATCGTAGGCATTTGATATTTTGGAATGGGACAACCTTGTCAAATTTTGCTCATTGATTTAGCAAGACATGCGTTTGATATTTTTGAATGGGACGCCCTTTGCTGTCAGCAGCGTCGATCAATTTTTTCTTTATTCTTTAGTTGTGAAGTAAATATTGCCTCTGACATGTGAGTCGCGGAGATGCATAATCATCGATTGTTTTGAATGTTCTCTAAGAATTGCCAGGCCTGTGTGTTTGATTGCAATGTACAGAAACGCTAAAAAGCTGCTCAAACTCTTTGTACTCCTTCTGTTCCTTTTTACTTCGCACATTGTGAAAGTGCATACTTTTTTGTATAAGATTGGTCAAAGTAGAGATACTTTGACTGCAGACAAAACTTGTATGCACGACTAGAAAGGACCGGAGGGAGTACATGTGAAACTGCTGCAAACGAGGTGATCACCCTGGGAATAATGCTAGTACGTATTGTTTTGCATGTTCATCCAATGCCAGTGATACAGGAATTCGAACTAATCGAAATAAATTCATTCATACACGGTCGGATTTCATATAAACATGCCGGATTTCATTACATTTCATACATTCTTCAACTAAAAGGGGGTGCGCTGGAGGTATAATTAATTAACCGAAGCTACCCACCTGTGTCCCGCTGAGCCGAACAGAAGCTTCAGTGACTTAACTGCAGGTGCAGTTGCGTAACTGACATGTGGCCTGTTGGGCCCACGTGTCAGTCAGCCAACTGCACCAGCAGTTAAGTAGAAGCAGCGTTCTTCTCCAGCGCAGCTCTCCGACTCCACGTCGCCGCCAAGAAGCTAACCGGCCGTCAATGGTCAACCCGCCTAGCTTGGCTTCAACCGGAGGGTAACAGCGGTGGCCTTACTTGGACCCGAGCGGCGGCGACCTACCGTGTTCTACTCTTCCTTGTTTTCTGTGTGGCGCGGCCTCGTTGGCAGCGGGGCGGGGCCTCGGAGGAGCCGGCGATGTCCTCTGTCTCGTTGCCGGTGGGCGGCGCCTCAGCGGAGCGGTGGAAATCCTCCCCCATGTTGCCGGAAGGGTGGGGCCTCGGCTGAGCCGGCGATGTCCTCTGCCTCATTGTTGGCGTGGCGGGGCATCGGCGGAGCCGGCGGTGTCCTCTACCTCGTTGTTGGCGCCGCGGGGCCCCGGCGGAGCAGGGCCTCGTCGACGCCAGAGGAGCAGGGACTCGTCGGAGCCGGCATTGTCCTCTGCCTCGTCCTCGGTCTCGCCAAACAGTGCCTCGCCCGCTTCATCGCCCTCTTTGCTAGCCTCTTTGTAGGCGGCCGCAGCCTCCGCCACCCGCATGTGGTACCGCCAGCACTCGAGGCGGCCCTTGCGGGCGGAGCGGTACGAGTCAAGCAGCGCCTCCTGCTTCGCCCGCTCCGCGGCGATCTGCTCCTCCGCCTGTAGGTGCTCCTGGAGGAGATGGTGGTTGTAGGCGGCGTCGGCCTGCGCCTCCCGGAACTGCTCCTCACGCATCTGCCTCACCCTGTCCATATATTGGGCACGGGCCTCGCCGATGGTCATGGTGCAATGCACCGGCGAGGATGGCGCGGAGGAGGGGGTTGGCGCCGGATCATCGACTACCATGTTCTCCATTGGGACGTCGTCGTCCTCCGGCTACCTGCCGGCCAGCCGGTCGGCAGCAATGGCTGCCATCTCCTTGTGGTCCATCGTCAGCACGTCCCGAAGAGCGCTAGAGCGCGAGGAAGCCATGGTGGGCAGTAGTGGTGTGGACAGGAGAAAGGAAACGGATCCGGATGACTGCGGCTATGGCCGGCGCAGCAGTTTATATAGCAATGGTGGGCGGGCAGAGGGACGGACGTGTGGCGCCGGAGTAGCCGCCTTGGCAACCGCGTATCATTAATGTGGGCGGCAGATGGACGGCCGGATGACACTTGTGTCGTTTGAAGGCGGAGCAATCGCTTGCACCGGGAAGCGGGGCGGGCGGCGCTGACTGTTTCGGGCGGAAAGCGCGCGCGGGCGAGGAGATGACTTTACTTGGAGAGGATGACAATGGGGACCCACCAGGTCCATAGCGTCACGTACGCAAGTGCCTCCTTATTATATATATATATACAACTATAATTTATTTTGCTTCCTCCTGGTTTCCTGACATCATGGTCCCACACCATTGTCAACCTATGTAGTAGTCAATAAACGAGAGAATTGCACAAGAAGCGGCCGACAGCTGGGACCAAGCAGCTCGAGCAGTATTTGTGTTTTTGAGGTGTGAGGACTGCAGAGTTTTTCGATGTTTAGCCCAGATATTAATTTTTCTCCTCTGTACAACAACGAAAACATCGCTGCAGGTATTAACTGGGCGGGCTATGGCCCGTCTAGCCCAGGCCAGATATCCAGCCTAGATATTAATTTTTTTCAAGCTGAAAATGGCTAGCCCAGCTATACTTTTTTTTAGGAATACCCAGGCAAGGTCAAGTTGTTATTCTCCGCCCCGCTAGGCTGCAAATCTTTCCTAGGAGGGATGCATTAGGCTTAACAAGAAAATGGGCTTTAAGGAATAATAAATGGGATGTAATTATAAAAACTGGGCAGTAACTATAAAAAAATGCACCAAACACGTGATTACTTTATAAAATATTATTTTTGGATATTGAAAATTTTAATTTCATTAATTGTTGCGAGCGCAATGTTTCGTTGGATTTTTACGTAATATAAATTTATATTGAAATTGTATTTAATCTGACTAGAAATTTCGGGATAAAAATATTTCGAATCCCATCAAAATGTGGGAACTTTTATTGAATTCTGTTTTGAACGGTTGGTTGAAATGGGCTGTACTTTTAGCAAACTGTAAATGGGCTGTAGTAAATTTCATTAGAATTCAAAAATGGGCTACACATTCTTACAAATCTCAAATGGGCTATAAGTTCTCTGCCACACACTTCTAGCCTTACTAAGTTGACGCGTCCCCTAAAAAAACAGAGTTGACGCGTATGCAAGGCTTTGTCAACTTATAGTCAACACACGGTTCTAGCAGCAGTGGCCGTTGGATGTCCATCCAACGGATGCCGTGCTTCTTCTTCAATCTCGGATATTCTAGCTTCACCCGCCCAAAAAATGATTCCTCCCCCTGACATCTGGGGCGCACCGTTTCGGAAGCTGACCTGTGGGCCTACTAAGTTGACGTACCAAGGGCTTTGTCAACTTAGTCAATATAAATGATTCTAGCTGCAGTGACCGTACGATGTCCATCCAATGGCCGTCGTGCTTCTTCAACCTCTGGTCTTCTTGCTCCAGCCGCCCAAAGCAGCGCCGGTCGTGCCGCCTGCTCCTGCCTCCCGTGGCCGGCTGTGCTGTCTCGGAGGCCTCACCGCCCCCTACTACTCCCACCGCTGGCCAGGCCATCCCTCCACTCACCCACACCCCCTGTTATTCTGCAGCGACGGCAGCGCAGCCGAACCAGTGAACCCTCGTACTCCTCTCCGTGAGTGCATCCACTGTCGCGTCTTCCCCGGCTCCGCGTCGTCCCCTTCCTAGGCCTCGCCGTCGTCCACTGCCCTAGTGCTCTCGGCGCGGCGTGGTCAACGTGGTCAAGGAACGACTTCCATCAGACGTGGACTGTACGTGGAGAGGCTGATAGCTAGGTCCACGGCAGCCGCAAGGAAGTGCCTCCTTATTACGCGCAAAATAATTATTCCTCCACCTGACAGCGGGGACCCACCGGACGGGCCATCGTATTTTGCGAAAAAAATGATTCGCCCCCTAACTGCTGGGACCCACGAGCTACATCTTCGCACATAAGGAAGTGCGTCTGAAAAAACAATTCGCCCCCCCTGACTGTTGGGACCCACCAGCTACATCTTCGCACGCAAGGAAGTGCGTCCGAAAAAAAAACGATTCGCCCCCCGACTGCTGGGACCCACCAGCTACACATTCGCACGCAAGGAAGTGCGTCCGGGCAAAAAAAACGATTCGCCCCCCTGACTGCTGGGACCCAGCAGCTACACCTTCGCACGCAAGGAAGTGCGTTCGGGCAAAAAAACAAAACGATTCGCCCCCCTGACTGCTGGGACCCACCAGCTACATCTTCGCAGGCAAGGAAGCGCCTGACAGTCGGGACCCACCTGGTCGAAGCATACGTAGCGTTGTCATTCTGGTCGCGAATGTGTACGTACATACTGGTCAATGTAGAGGCGCGCACGTGTCGTAGTAGAGGCGCGCACGTAGCATGTACACGTACGTACAACGGCCAGGGTGCAAGAAAGAAAATACGGCCACGTATGTGTACATACGGGCAGGGTCTCGAACGCCTACTCGCGCATACGTACGGCCAGGGCTCGTGTACATGGCTGGGTCGGAACGGAGAAACAGCGTCGTCGTCGTGTTCATGGGGAGGCAACGGAATGCGTCGTGTTCATGGGGAGGCAACGGAATGCGTCGTGTTCATGGGGAGGCAACGGAATGCGTCGTGTTCATGGGGAGGCAACGGAATGCGTCGTGTTCATCGGGAGGCAACGGAATGCATCGTGTTCATCGGGAGGCAACGGAACGCGTGGGAGCCAACCGGCTGGGTCGGAACGG